>NC_090651.1:101345229-101452729 GCF_040937935.1 Hyperolius riggenbachi
AGGTGTACTGAGTGGAAAACAGGCTACTACTTGTATTCTCTTTTAGAAATGCTATTTCCTAAAGCGAGGACCTAAACTCTTCCATGAGAGAGAGGGAAAACAGAGAGAAACCCACTCTGTTTGTATTTAGAAATAACAGGCTGTCCAATTCTCCCTTATCTGCTAGTTATAAATAGTGCTGCTCGGATACCCCTTTTAAAAATTTGGATCCGGATACCTAGATATCCAATCCGGGTTGGATATCCGATTTCAAAATTTTGCGATCCGAATCGGATATCCGACCTCAGTATCCGGCAGATTCGGATATCCGGATAGAAAACCACGGAAGTGGCATTTAAATTGCTTCTAAATCATTTTTAGGGTAAATGAGGCATGTAGCATCATTATTTTTTAAAGGGGAACACTAATTGATGATGTGGGGACTTAAAATCCCCCCCCCCCCCCAAAAAAAAATGACTGTCAATTAACATCAGGCCTAGGTTCCAGACAGCGGTCGTGCAGCCGACATTGTGTCCAAAGTCACACCGCACAACTGGGACATGACAGTTTTCAGCCAAGACACCTCCAAAAAATTATGCAGCAATTGTGTTTTGGGTTAAATATAGGTGGTATCAGTGGCCTGTGGCACCCTGGCGGTGGGAGCTGCACAGGCAGCAGGAGCAGGGCAATGCAGCAGCAGCAGGTGTCACACGTGCCAGGAGCATGCCGGACGTGTCACGTGGCACGTGTCACGTGGCACTTGGCACGTGTCACGTGGCACTTGGCAATTGGCACATGTCACGTGTCACTAGGCACATGCCACGTGCCAAGTGACACGTGCCAATTACCACATGACACGTGCCAAGTGACACGTGCCATGTGATGTGACACGTACCAAGTGCTACATGCCAATTGTCAAGTGCCACGTGCCGAGTAACAGTGAGACAGCAGAGGAGAAGACACTAGTGCACACTAACTGTCACCGCTCACAGCACAGCAGTTCTGTAGAAAGCTAACACAGTAGTACTACTACTCTAACAACTACTAGCACTGACTGCACTACTACAGTACTAACTACACACAATTACACAGTAATCCTATTCCCTAATCCCTAACTTAACCTTAACTGTAGCTAGCTAAGGCTTTAAGGCTGTCCTGTTGTTTTCCTGCTGATAATACTTTGTTGCCCATTGAGATTGAATGATCACGTTGATCAGATGTTCTGACTACACTGACTGTAAGCTTTTCACAAGAGTCTTGCTGTCTTGCTCAGAAATGACTGAAGCCAAGGCATTAGCATGAGAGCAGGGGCATGGTTGGTCATAGCAGCCATAGCAGCTGCTGAGGGGCCCTAGAGCACAGGAGGCCCAGTGGGTACGTAATGTATTCACCATCAACTTTCTTGTATTTCTCCTCCCTCTGACTTTGTGTCAGTGCCCATGAACTATGTGCAGTGTTAATTGCATAAAAAGGTAAATTGCTCCATTAACTTATATCCATAGGATAGGTGACATTCCTTAAAGAGAATCTGTAGCCTTCTAAAATGCCCTCAGCCAGTCTTCTTAAGCATTAATAGATTAGCTGAAACGCCATTACCCCCATGGCAAAATGAGGCTTTAATCACCCCGAAATGGCCTGGGCAAATTGCAGGGCTCCTTCCTGTTGGAGGCAGAGCTTTGAGCTGTAGCTCTGCCTCCATTTGCATCAATCTCCCACGGATCTCCGCCTCCTCCTGCCCTCTCTCAGTCTGTGAACGCACAGAAGGACCATGGCAACTCACTGGTAGTAGTACCACAGTGTAATAGTGCTGCCCCAAAGATTAGATGCGTCCGGTGACCCTGGCAGAGTGAATGCAGAGTGTAGTAGCGAGTCAGGAGGACAAAGCGTCCGGTCAGTTCAGCAGCACAGAAGGACCATGGCAACTCACTGGTAGTAGTACCACAGTGTAATAGTGCTCAGGGCCGGATTTCTACTTTTTACCGCCCTAGGCCAACTGTCAACCAACCCCCCCCCCCCCCCCCCCGAAAAAAAACGTATGTGTGCCCGCCGACACCATACCATACCATACTACCAGGACAGGTGAGTGGAAAAGAAAGAGAACATGATGGGAAAAGGAGAGTGAAAAAGACAGGGAACACGGGATGGGAGAGGGGGAGAGGAAAAGACAGGGAACACGGGATGGGAGATGGGGGAGAGGAAAAGACAGGGAACACAGGATGGGAGAGGGGGGAGAGGAAAATACAGGGAACATGGGATGGGAGAGGGGGGGAGAGGAAAATACAGGGAACAGGGGAGGGGGGGGGGAGAAAAAGACAGGGAACACGGGATGGGAGAGGGGGGAGAGGAAAAGTCAGGGAACATGGGATGGGAGAGGGGGGAGAGGAAAAGGCAGGGAACACGGGATGGGAGAGGGGTGGAGAGAAAAAGACAGGGAACACGGGATGGGAGAGGAAAAGACAGGGAAGGGAGAGGGGGGGTGGAGAGGAAAAGACAGGGAACACGGGATGGGAATGGAAAAGACAGGGAGCACGGGATGGGAGAGGGGGAGAGGAAAAGATAGGGAACATGGGACAGGAGAGGGGGGAAAGGAAAAGACAGGGACCATGGGATGGGAGAGGGAGGAAAAGACAGGGAACATGGGATGGGAGAGACAGGGAACATGGGTTGGGAGAAAGGAAAAGACAGGGAAAGTGTGACAGAGAGAAAAGTGGCAAAAAAAAAGTGGAAGATGAAAAGAGTTTTCACTTGTCCCAAGAGAGTGGAGTGACTGAGTTAATGGTGCAGGCATGCTGAGACAGAGCATTGGAGAGCAGAAGGCAAGTCACCTTATCTAAATTGCAATCATTGTTTGCTTACTTGTAGCTTATCCCACTCCCTCTTGCAAGAGCAAATGCTTCTTTCCCCAGCACTCTGCAGAGTCCAGTGTTATATCTCCCAGCAGTAAGTAAACATCATGGAAACAGCCGGGAAGTAGAGGAGGTGGGCGGGGCATGTCGGGAGACTCTGTGAGCTAAGCAGCAGCCAGCCAGGCAACACTTGTCATGTGTAAGTTGCCTGCAGGCTGGCTCATGGCTCCTGTGAATGATCGTTGCCCACCAGCAGGCAGCACAGCACAGAGCCCTGCCGGCATTTTTATCATTAGCCCCTGGCTAACTCCTGTCCCAGACCCAGCCATCCAGCCTACCCGCAGCTCCTCGCTGATGTCTAACTCTAATGCAGCCATGCAGGGCGGACACGGATGGGTACCAGGGCTGTCTGCCTCTTGTTTTCTGTTTATTGGTGGTGGAGGAGGATTGTCTCTGAGGAGCAGCTGGCAGCAATGACTGAGCATCGGGATGCAGGCACTGATCCTCAAATCTCCCGCTCTGTTCTCTCTGTCTCTCTGCCCAGTTTCAGAGGGGAGGGCGGGATAGGTCAGAGCACACAGCGTGCATAGAGAGACTCAAGCAGCAGCAAGATATCCCTGCGTAGAGAGTAATTATGGAACAGCTGATTTATCAGCTGCAACACCGCCCCAGCTCAAGCCCCGCCCTAGTCCCGGGCCTATTCGGCCTGCCCACAATTCCAGCCCTGATAGTGCTGCCCCAAAAATTAGTTGCGTCCAGTGACCCGGGCAGAGTAAACGCAGAGTGTAGTAGCGACTGAGTCAGGAGGACAAAGCGGCCGGTCAGTTCAGCAGCACAGAAGGACCATGGCAACTCACTGGTAGTAGTACCACAGTGTAATAGTGCTGCCCCAAAAATTAGATGCATCCGGTGCCCCGGGCAGAGTGAACGCAGAGTGTAGTAGCGACTGAGTCAGGAGGACAAAGCGGCTGGTCAGTTCAGCAGCACAGAAGGACCATGGCAACTCACTGGTAGTAGTACCACAGTGTAATAGTGCTGCCCCAAAAATTTGATGCGTCCGGTGACCCGGGCAGAGTGAATGCAGAGTGTAGTAGCGACTGAGTCAGGAGGACAAAGTGGCTGGTCAGTTCAGCAGCACAGAAGGACCATGGCATCTCACTGGTAGTAGTACCACAGTGTAATAGTGCTGCCCCAAAAATTAGATGCATCCGGTGACCCGGGCAGAGTGAACGCAAAGTGTAGTAGCGACCGAGTCAGGAGGACAAAGCGGCCGGTCAGTTCAGCAGCACAGAAGGACCATGGCAACTCACTGGTAGTAGTACCACAGTGTAATTGTGCTGCCCCAAAAATTTGATGCGTCCGGTGACCCAGGCAGAGTGAACGCAGAGTGTAGTAGCGACTGAGTCAGGAGGACAAAGCGGCCGGTCTGTTCAAAGGCAGGCATGGTTAACACATTGCAGCAGCCACTTCATGTCCCCCTGTGTCCGACAATAGGGGCCAGGAACTCACCTTCCACCCAAGCCTGGCTGATTTTCAGGAAGATGAGTTTGTCCACAGAGGCGTGGGAGAGCCGAGAGCGCTTCTCGGTGACCACGCCACCGGCAGCACTGAAGCATCTCTCGGAGAGGACACTGGAAGGGGGGCAGGACAGGAGTTCCAGGGCATACTGGGCAAGCTCCCTCCAGATGTCCAGTCTCTTAACCCAGTACTCCAAGGGGTCCACGGGGCTGTCAGTGTCATTGAGCCCGCTGAAAGACCCCATGTAGTCAGCCACCATACTGGTCAGTCGTTGCTGGTGCTGGTTGGAGGTGGATGCTGTGGCTGGCACCTCTGCTCTGGGCTGCTGCACTGCATACAGGCTCTTGCTTAGGCTCTTCAGGTCTCTGGGGCGCCAGTTGCTGCTGGTGGTGGTGGTTGTTGCGCTGCTGGTGGTGAAGTCAGGCACCTGTTGCTGGGTTGGCAGAGCAGTTACAGTAGGGGTGGAAGACTGGGGGAATGCTTCCAGTAGTCTACGCACAAGGGCCCCCTGCAACTCCCTTGTGCGTGCTCGATGGTGGATGGCATCATGAACTCTCCCAGCTTCCCCTTCAGACGTGGGTCCAGCATCAAGGTGATCCAGATGTCCTCCCTTGAATGCATCTGGATCACCCGGGGGTCCCTGCGAAGGCAGCGCAACATGTGCACACCCATGGGAAACAAGTGGGCATTGGCAACAACATCTTCATCGGCCTGGTTGTCCCATATCACATGCCTGTCCTCTTCCTGTGCCATGTCATCCTCCCCAGCCGCCATCCCTGTACAACGCCAGCAGCACTCTGCTCCTCCTCCTCAGCATTCAGGTTAGGGACCTCCAACTCCTCCACCTCCTCCACTACCTGTGAGCCCTCCTGTGAGCTGGACTGTGCTGCCATCTGCTCCTGATCCAGCTGTCTCAGGGTTGCCTCCCCATGCTCAATCAAGTTGCACATTGCCCGGTCCAGCAGGCAAACCATGGGCACCCACTGACACACAGAGGCCTGCTCCTCGCTGACCATCTTGGTTGCCTCAAGGGATTCAACACCAGGCATATTTGCTGCATCAGTGTCCACTGAGTTGCAGTGATGATGGGGACTTGCTGGTTGCTGGGGACACTTGGGTCTAGCATGTAGCCCCTAAGAGCCAGCCTGTGCTGACACAGCCGCTCCAACATGGCCAGAGTTGAATTCCAGCAAATTGGCATATCTATAATCAGGTGGTGTGGCTTTCCATATTGCTGCTGTAAGGTGGACAGGATTGCAGAGGCAGTGGCTGAGTGGCGGAAAAAGCGTACAACCTCCCGGGCATCTTGCAGCAGGTACTTCATCCCCTGGTAGGTGCACAGGAAGCGCTGCACCACAAGATTCAGCACATGGGCCAAGTAGGGGATGTGCTGGAGGTTTCCCTGCGGCCACCAGGTTGGCCCTGTTATCGGCTGCCACATACCTACTTCCAGGCCTCTGCGGGTCAGCCACCTCCGCTCCTGCTTCCTGAGGGTGGCCAGGACATTGGTGGCCATAAGCTTCTCCTTCCCCAGGGTCACCAATTTTAGCAGCGCTTGGCAGTGCCGAGGCTTGGCGCTGCTGCTGCCGAGGCGGGCTTGCTTTCTGGGTGTGGAGGAAGTGGGATGAGAGGAGCCTGCTGCATCCCCCCTGATCCCGCATGGTGGCACCACTAACTGGGCTGCTGTGCTCTTGTCCTCCCTCCCTTCCACCAGTGTCACCCAGTGGGCCGTGAAGGACAGGTAGCGACCTGTCCCAAATCGGCTATTCCACGAGTCCATGGTGACGTGGACCCGCTCCCCCAAAGAGTAGTCTAGCGAACGGGCCACGTTTTCCACCACAAACTTGTGGAGTGCTGGAATGGCAATCCTGCTAAAATAGTGGCGACTGGGGATTTGCCACTCGGGATGCCAAATTGGAGAAGCGTCCGCATAACGCTCCCCTCCTGCATCAGGGAGTAGGGAAGGAGCTGTGATGCCATGGCCCGGGCAGCAAAGCCATTTAGTTTCTGGATGCGCCTGTGGCTAGGAGGCAAGGGCTTGGTCAGACCCTGAAAGGTGTCGATCAGCAGGGTCTGACGACGATGTGATGCAGGGGAGACAGAAGAGAGAGACGACTGGCTGCCAGCCTCAATGTCTGTGTCCAGAGTAGCCGAAGTGGAATAGCGCTTGCGTGCTACTGCTGCTGCGGCGGGGGATTCACGACCCTGAGGGAGGGATGATGCTGCTGCGGTGGTGGGCCTTGTGCTCTCAGCACTCCCTGCTTGCAGTGCCTGCATCCTCTTGAAATCCTCATACTGATGGCAGTGGCGGCTCTTCAGGTGGCCCTGGAGGAATGAGGTACCCATCTTGGACATATTTTTCACACGGCTTAATTTTTTGCTGCATAACTTACACACCGCATATTTTTTGTCCTGGCTTGACACCTCAAAATAGTTCCATACCGGTGACTTCAATTTACTGTGGCCCTGTTCGCTACTGCTAGCAGAGGGTGCAGCGGAACAATCTGTGCTAGTTGGGGGTTGCATAATGGTGGTGCCAGCTGGAACAGTGTCCTGTCTACTTCCTCCACACCCACTGCTGCACCTGCCCCTACCTGACATATGGCGATATCCTTGCCTAGGCCTAGATGACTCGTCATCCTGCTCCGACCATTCTTCCCCGGACTCAGACATACGGAGGGTCCACAATGTCATCATCATCATCATTGTCATCATCAAAATGAAGCTCTTCCTCTGACTCCCCCACCTCCTCTTCTGCCCCTACATCCCCAGACACAGACCCCTCTTCATCAACATCAACCAATAACAGTTGTGATTGTAGCCCCAGCTCAATCTCTGCCATATCAGTCCCCAGTATGTCCTGAGCTTCATCCATCAGTATGTTCCCAGATGCCGGACTGAGGGACAGAACGCTGTCATCCTGGGAGGGCTGCTGACCACTGGGTGCTGGGGTGGATGTCACATCAAGCGTGGGGCGTTGGCTGCTGCAGCTGCTGCTCAGAGTGCTGCTTACAGCAGAGGTCTGGGATGCAGTCATGATGTCCATCAATACGTCAGGTTCCATCTCCTCAACTACCACACGGGGACCAGAAACTTTAAAATATTGTGATAACGGCGTCCGCTGACTCGGCCCAGGCTGTGCTGCCCTTTCTGCTGCATCATGACCCCGTACAGCTGGGCGTCCTCTCCCTGGCCGTGGAGCAGTCCCAGAAGTAGCTGAGGCAATGGAACTCCCTTTCCTGACACCCCCATGAACCCTGCCAGACATGTTGCTAATGAATCACTGGCTAATGAGATGAATAATCCCAGTGAGCAGTGAGCACAGTACAACGTAACTGAAGGGTATCACTGGGTGATGAGATGATTAATACCAGTGAGCTGTGAGCACAGTACAACATAAGTGAAGGGTATCACTGCCAAATGAGATGATTAATACCAGTGACCAGTGAGCACCGTATAACGTAACTGAAGGGTATCACTGGGTAATGAGATGATTAATACAAGTGAGCTGTGAGCACAGTACAACATAAGTGAAGGGTATCACTGGGTAATGAGATGATTAATACCAGTGAGCAGTGAGCACAGTACAATATAAGTGAAGGCTATCACTGCCAAATGAGAGGATTAATACCAGTGACCAGTGAGCACAGTATAACGTAACTGAAGGGTATCACTGGGTAATGAGATGATTACTACCAGTGAGCAGTAAGCACAGTACAACGTAACTGAAGGGTATCACTGGGTAATGAGATGATTAATACCAGTGAGCAGTGAGAACAGTACAATGTAACTGAAGGGTATCACTGGGTAATGAGATGATTAATACAAGTGAGCTGTGAGCACAGTACAATGTAAGTGAAGGGTATCACTGGGTAATGAGATGATTAATACCAGTGAGCAGTGAGCACAGTACAACGTAAGTGAAAGGTATCACTGCCAAATGAGATGATTAATACCAGTGACCAGTGACCACAGTATAACGTAACTGAAGGGTATCACTGGGTAATGAGATGATTAATACCAGTGATCAGTGACCACAGTATAACGTAACTGAAGGGTATCACTGGGTAATGAGATGATTAATACCAGTGATCAGTGAGCACAGTACAACATAACTGAAGGGTATCACTGGGTAATGAGATGATTAATACCAGTAAGCAGTGAGCACAGTACAGGTAACTGAAGGGTATCACTGGGTAATGAGATGATTAATACCAGTGAGCTGTGAGCACAGTACAACGTAAGTAAAGGGTATCACTGGGTAATGAGATAATTAATACCAGTGAGCAGTGAGCACAGTACAACATAAGTGAAGGGTATCACTGGTTAATGAGATGATTAATACCAGTGAGCAGTGAGCACAGTACAACGTAAGTGAAGGGTATCACTGCCAAATGAGATGATTAATACCAGTGACCAGTGAGCACAGTACAACGTAACTAAAGGCAACTCGTGATCACGACCTCTCGGTGAGCACCACTAGTAATCATTAACAAGCTGTTCCCCATCCCTTTCTTGCACCTCTGACACTGTGGTTGTCCTTGGCAGGTTTTAGTGGGTCGTATTAATTATTATGTATAGAGTGCTTGGGGTGCCCGGTGTAAAACTTGCACTGGGGCCCAGAGCTCCTTAGCCAAGCCACTGATAGGGGTCGATTTACTAAAGGAAATAGTGCAAGAAACCTTCTATTACTCACGTTATTTCCACAGTGTGCTTTAAATGTAATGCGCTGCACGGTACGCGTGCAATTAGCGACAGACAGCATATTGGGCTAATCAGAATGCACTCCTGTGTATGCACGTGCTACGCGGCTAATAGCACACGTAGCATGCAGCGCAATACATTTAAAGCACGCTGTGGAAATAGCGTGAGTAACAGGAGGTTACTCGCGCTATTTCCTTTTGTGAAACAACCCCATATGGGCTAGGCCCATCACCGCCGCCACCTGCTAGTGCACGTGCGAGCGCCCCCTTTAGACGTGCTAACCAGGGTGCTATGTAGGTTAGCACTGGATTTCTCAATCAGATCGCGAACTAAGTTTACGCGCGCAAAGTTTTACGCGCGCAAAGTCCTATGCGCGCGCTAAGTCCCATAGGCTTTAATGGGCACTTCGCGCGGAGCGCCCTGCGCTCTGTGCAGTGCGCGCGTAAAGTTTTACGCACGAAAAGCTTGTTTAGACGTGCTAAGGGGCTTTTCACAGGCGTGCTAACAGTTAGCACCGCTTTGTGAATCAAGCCCATAGCATGCGAAAATATAGAACAGGCTATCAATTTTTTTTCACGCATACAATTTCATGCAAAAAGTTTAATGAAATGGAAACTAGCTCATTTGCAATCATATATATACAAATTTGAAAATCGCACAAGTAGAAACCTAGCCTTATGTGTGGTGAATTTTGCACTTGCAAGTCCTCACTTCGCACTTCCGGTAATGATCCGATCAACAGTCCGTCGTTGTGCACTCGCCATATTTAAACGCGCCCCAACGTTGTTCACGTATAGCTAATAGCGGTCTAGGGTGTGTATGGAGATTTAAATGACTGTGTTCATTGTGCAAGATAATAAAGAGCTAAACATTTCCATAACATAGGTATTTGTAATTCTTAATTCACGCTTATGTCATTTTAATTTTTTTTCTGTAACTGTTTATGAAGGTTCATGCAATTTAATCATGCGTCATCATTTTTAAATTTTGTCTTTCAGATTTTAAAAAGTTCTGTAAAGGTAAAGCTAACCATTTAAATATTTCTACTTTATTTCTATTTTAATGCCCCGCCGTCTGCTTAACTATTGATCAATTTTGGAATGTTTATTGATGAACAGTGTGATTGGAAATTTTGGAAAATCTCTGTGCAAATGAGGAGGGACAGAATTTGCAAGAGATCGATGGCCACAAAATGTTGGCCTGCACTGAGGGCCTGCCTGAGCCCACAAACACAGTTGTGTCTTCTTTTCAGCAACACATATGCGCAGTGATTCACTGCTGAATGGCCACGCATGATTTGCTGCATTTCGGGGCGCTTCAGCCCGCAATCCCATTCAGTATAGTAAATGGGATTGCAAGCCCCGCCCCCCATCGGGAGTGGCGCTCAGAGCCAAGGAGCTCTGCACTGCATGAAAATGAGCCCTTACAGATGCTGAAAAGCGGACAGAAGCGGACACAACTGCGTTAGTGGGTTTAGGCCTCTCTTCCACTTGCAACGCTGGTAACGGCGGTGGCGCACGGCTCTGCGTTGCATTGTGATTCTCCCAGATGGGCTTGCGACCCCATTCATTTGTAATCAATGGGATTGCTGCAGAAACGTACCAAAATGCATGTAACCATGCATTGCGATTCTGCTGTGAATCACAACGCATCTATGGAAACATCAGACAGTGCAGTCTATGCACTTTTGATGTCCCTGCGATCGTGCATTGTGCTGCGTTTACAAAAGCCCAGCTGAAATCGCACAGTTGGAAATGAGTCTTTAAAAAGAACTGTCGCGAAAATCTTAAAATTTAAAACATATACACATAGGAAGTACATTTTTCCCAGAGTAAAATGAGTAAAATGAGCCATACATTACTTTTCTCCTATGTTGCTGTCACTTACAGTAAGTAGTAGAAATCCGACAGAAGCGACAGGTTTTCGACTAGCCCATCTTTTCATAGGGGGGTTCTCGAGGTTTGCTTTATTTTTAAAAGCACTTAGTGAATGGTAGTTGCTCCGCCCAACTGCCAAAATAGTGTGCAGCGAGCAGGGAGGCTAGCCAGCATCTTTGTATTAATAGGGAATGTCTTTATAAAGAATAAAGGCCATGCTGAGAATCCCCCATGAAGAGATGGACTAGCCCAAAACCTGTCGGTTATGTCAGATTTCTTCTACTTACTGTAAGTGACAGTAACACAGGAGAAAAGTGATTTATGGCTCATTTTACTCTGGTAGAAATGTACTTCTTATTTGTATGTGTTTTACATTTTAAGCATTATAATGCTGGTGGTACCATTGAGGGCCTATTCACACTGGGGCGGTGTGGTGCGGCAATTTACCGCATTCCTACCGCAGGACACTGTTATTCTATGGGTTAAATCACATTGCCTGTGGTGCACCGAGCAGGAAGTCCCCTATCTACCTACGTTACCATGTGGCTCCTGCGACGACCTGCAGTGATCTGCAGCGGACTGGAAGTCATGTAAGTCTATGGCGACGCAGGTATTTTCAAAAATGGTGGCAGTGTGGCGTGCATGTGTGGAAGCATATTTTTACTATACAGTTCTGTGCACTTCCATATTTCCTAACCAGGAAGTGAGCACAAGCGAGCGTCACTTCCTGTTTGCCTGCCAGCCAGAAAAGGATTACCACGTATTAGCATGGTAATCCCCGAAGGCCTGTTTTTGGTGGTGCGGGCCGCACCACTGCTGCCAATTCGCTGTGTGATGCTTGATAGACTTCTGCTGAGATCTATCAAGACTGAGTTTACATTGTGGTATACAGTAGGAATAGATCACTATCCCATCAAATCCCAATCAGGGAGAGACCAATCACCTTGGCATATTAGGCTGAAATTGACCAGTGTATACCCAGCATAAATTTATAGCTGTGTCCCAGTCTGACAGAAGTGGGTGCATCTCTCCAGTGTGAACAGAAAACAAAAAAATCATTTTCCTCTTGTCCCAGGAGCAGGAAGTGAGGGCAACTGTCTCCACAGCTGGAACTCAGACAGCAGTAAGGCCTGGAACCCACTAGCAGTACATTACTAAGCCATTTCTGAGCAGAGCACTTGTGATTATTATGAGCTCTTGCTAATATTATGCTAAGGCTGTGATCCCACTTGAGCGATGTGAAATTTTAAAAATCACTATATCATTGCACTAGAAAGAGCATTTCAAGTCACTAGCGCTTAGAAAAGGCTGCTAGTGGGTTTGAGCCCTAAAAATCTAAAACAGATCACAACCTCCTCCCACATTATCCAAAAGTAAAATCTAATTTACTGAAATTCTGGAGTTGGGTTAAACTGTTTAGTGTAATCAGAATAATGGCGCCCATACACAGCACAATTAAAAAAATCAATTTTCTCATTTATTCGATCAAAACAATCGATTAGAGTGAAAATCGAAAATAATCTTGTTATTTTCAATCGAGTGAAAAACAAATGATTATTTCGTTTTTTCAATAAAAATCGAACAGATGGAATGATTGATCGAATTTCTCTGATCGAAAAAAAAAATGACATTTTTTTTACCGTGTATGGACACAACTGAGACAATTTTAGAGTCTGAAGTAAAAGCCACTAATTTATTCAGTCACTTAATCTTTGTTTTGTAATACAGGACTTGACAACTGACCCAGCGGGTAACATCCTACGAGAGCTCAAATGTCAGGTATGAATAATGTGATGTGGTATTACACTAAAATTTACAAACCTGTCACATGACAAATGGGACTATAATAACACTACAGCCAACAGGTGAGCAGCTGCAGTTGTCCCCAATACATTCCTGTGCAGCTGGGAAGCACCTGGCAGAGCCAGTTCTAGACTTTTTACTGCATGAGGAAAACTTGTGAGGATGCGCCCAGTGGCGTAGCTAAGGAGCTGTGGGCCCCGATGCACATATGACATTGGGGCCCCACAAGCACTCTATACATAGCAATTGATACGGGGCACCAAAACCTGCCAATGGCAGCTACAGTGTCAGAGGTGTAAGAAAGGGATGGGGAACAGTTTCTTAATGATTACTACTATTCAAAGTATCTATAGAAGTGATTATTATGAGAACAGGACCAATAGCGAGCTAATACTGCAGTTGAGGGAGGGGGAGGGCCCCCCCGGGGCCCTTCTGCCCCCGGGGCCCCTCTGGCCCAAGGGCCACGATGCAATGGCAATCTCTGCACCCCTTATTGCTATGCCCCAGTATGCGCCCCCCTTCTCCGATTTGGAATGATTGCATAGCACCCGACAATTTACTCTTCTTTATTTAATGTTCTCAGTCAGCGAGGAAGCATTTGCAACAACTTGAGGTATGACATGCTGCAGCTCAACACAATAGCACACTGGCTGGCTGGGAGTCTGTGACAAACAAACTGCTCACCTTCAGCCAGTCCATTCCTCCTCAGTCAGGCCAGCATTGCCACCTCTTCCCTTCTGCTGTGCAGGTCAAATGAAACCCTGCTGCTCTCCTGCCTCCCCTCTCCTCACTCACGGTCAGACTCCTCACACAGCACAACAAGCTGCTTTCCCCAATGATGACCTCTTCACCTCGCAATCCTCTCGCTTTTCTTCCTACTATGACTGCATGCTGCAAGTGTAAACACACAGTACAAACATGCTGCTCCTGTAATCTCTGCACCTGATGCAAATGTTTCACCTTGCTTCTCGAGAGAGCCGGCTCTGGCCCCTGTATATCTTGGGGATAGCTTTACAAGAAGGTGTTTATCATTGTACAGATCTTAGATATCTGTCACCTGAAATGATCTTCCAAATGATCTTCTGGATAGCAGTATGCCGGGGAGATGTTAGCAGGTTGCTGAAGGACTAAAGAAGAATTTCACAATTTACTAAATAATAAGTGCCTCTGCCCAAAATAATTATGCAAGGTAACATTTCAACAGTATGCTAAGTCCTATAGTAATGTGTCTTTAACTTCATCCGGACCTTGCTAATTATTTATTTATTTTCTGGTTGGACTTGATGGACGAATGTCTTTTTTCAATCAAACTATGTAGCTATGTAAATCTATGCCCTGTTTGAGTGCTGTTATTCCTGCCAGAGCATAGATTTTAATCTGTTCATGCCGTCACTGCAGCCCACTTGCTCTGTTGTCAAAGTGACAGCAGAGCTTCCGTATCTTGGTCAGGGGCAGATTATTTATAGGCTTCTGACCTTGTAATTACAGTGAGCCAATCCCAGTAATCACATGTCTAAACAGGGAATGGACAGCTCTGGTCCTTACGGGGCCAGAACCATCCAGTCCCGAAAAAGGGCTGTAATGCTGGGGGGTCATGCTTTCTGACCACCCACCGCAACAAGGCTAAGTATCTGGATAACAGATGGACACAGAAGTAATGAACAAGGGAGCAAGATTGCCCAGAGCAACTGCAGCTCTGGGCCACCTATCAGGCTAGATGCTATGTGATACAATACACAACAGACGTAGTCGGTAACAGGCTTGGGTCATACACGTTAATTCAGATGTCAGTCGTATTGGTAGGATTAGGCAGATTCGTAGTCGAGAAGCGGGCAAAGGTCGGTACACAATACAATATTACAATACAGATGTAAGTACATATAGTATCATGCTGATGCGCAATATATGAAATGTAGCTCTCAAATAACTCAATAGCTAAAGCACAAGTAATAACAGTTAACAAGACAGACAACAGACAGACAGACAGACGGAATACTCAGCCAATCTAGTCGTTGTCACAGCGACGGCAACATTCACACTGAGATAGACAAGACTAACAGGTAGGAGCAAACTAAAGGCAACTGCTGCTATAGTTCATCCTCAAGAACAAGGCTAGAAGGAATACTACCAGTCACCAACGTGGTGCTGGCAGAATCTAACTATCAGGATCAGAAGGACTTCACTGACCCCCGCAGGTCTGCAAACGTCCAGCAGACATGACAATACAGAGCAAGACATGACCAAGACAGTCGTGAACAATACATTTACAATAACAACTTTCACAACATAGACCCAACGACAACTCAGAGAGCTGAACGCTATGTCGGGCGGGGTATGAAATGGGAGGCAGACTTTTATGCTGGGGCGGGCATAGGTGGAGATATGCACTGATAGATGGGTGTAGAGGCAGAGCTGCAGCTGAAAGCTCTGCCTCTCACGGAAGCACACAGGGCAGCAAAATCCATGACCAAGACAGTCGTGGATTTTGCGACAGGGAGTTAGGGGAGATTTAGTTAGATTTCAGCCTCGGGGATGTGGCGTTTTAGTTAGGGCAATCATGTTAAAGACATTTTTAATATAAAAACTTGATTTTAATGAGGCTTTAGTGTCTCATAAAAGAACAATTGAAAGCTTTGCCTGTGTCTAAAAATGTTTACTTTCAATGCAGTGAGCAGTACAAATTTGCTCTGCTAATCGGCAAATGTAATCATTGCCAACTAGAAGCTCTCTGCCTGGTCTCTTTACTCTCTTCCCCCTTCTTTTCTCCTGAAGTGATTCAGCCATTTCCTATTTCACATAAGTTCAGATTTCTGCCAATGCCAATTTCCGATTTTCCCTTTTTCCAATTTCTGAGGAGTATTTTATTTGTCATTTTTTTGCAATCGAGAATGCAGCAGACGCTACAATTAATTATCCTGCAAAAAGCACCAGGGATGTTTATGGGGAATTAGATGAGCTCCTAATTGTATATTTATGTATGTGCCTGTTTGAGTCCTTGAGATATATCATATTCCTTAGCAGGCTTGCTCAAATCCGAATTCGGGAGACATCTGGATAGTTCTACCCGGATATCTCCCAGTAAAGCTGTGCGGGGGGGGGTCAATCTTACCTGTATGACAACTTCTTCAGTCCGTCCCTGGCGCCTCCCACGATGCGTTCCATGGGCTGGCCATGTGACTACAAACACTTCCTCCTTCAACCCGGAAGGAGGAAGTGTTTGTAGCTACGTGACCGCCGATTGGAGCACCTCGTGCGAGGCGCCAGGGACGGACCGAAGAAGACGTCATACAGGTAAGATTGGTCCCCCCGCACAGCTTTACTGGGAGATATCCGGATAGGACTACCCGGATGTCTCCCAAATTCGTATTTGAGCAAGCCTGTTCCTTAGGCTTCTTTTCCACGAATGGCTGAACTACTGGTTTATTGAGCAGTTCAGCCACCCAGCTGCCCACCACAAGTGCCACTTGGCTGCAAATACATGCAGCCGAATGGGAGCATTCAGTAACACTGCGCTTGCCATGTTTGTTATGCGGCAGCAAAAGAACATTGGAAGCCATTACATGGGGAAGCTTTCTGTCCACCACCTGTGCCGAGTGCAAGCAAGCACCCGGATGGTGGGTGGGACCAGCTGACAGGAGGTGAATTCACCACTTCATCTGCTTGTAGAAAAGTGGACTCAGAGGCCTGATTCTGTAATAGCATATTCTATTAAAGGGTACCTGACCTGACATGTGACGTGATGAGATAAACGTATATAGACAGTGCCATTCCTGCACATAACTGTTAATATTTTTTTTTCTCACTGAACAAGTTAAGCTTTCATGTATGCAAATGGCAGTAACTAGTCAGACTCATCCAGGGTTTCCTAGAACCCCGGGGTTCCTTGAGTACTCTGCAGTGGTTCCTTGTCATTTCCCCCCCCATCATGGGGGAAGTAGGATAGAGCATACTAAAATAGAGATACTGCAAAAAGAAGCACTAAATTGGAGGTCAGAATATTAATGAGCACACACACACATATATAGACTAAGGGGCACTGAAATAGGGGGGTAGTGAAATAAATGGCCACAACTACTTTTGAAGTCCATGCCCAGGGCCGGCCCGCCCATGAGGCGGGGTGAGGCGGGTTCCTCAGGCGGCAGGAAGTGGAGGGGCGGCACCAGATGACGTGGCTGTGATAGCGGGGGGAGCCAGAGCCGCGGTGAGGGCAGCCCGACCTCTCCCCGGGCCGCCCTCCATGCTCCCCCCCTCGGACTGCAGGCAGCAGAGTTAGCGCGCAGGGAAGCGCTGTAGTACACAGCTGTTACTCACCTCCCTGGATCCGATCGCCGCTCCCGCCCTGCTGGTCTCCTCTCTGCCTAGCCGGCTGATACACACGCGGCTGCTTCCTGTGTAAACAGGAAGCAGCGTGTGTATCAGCAGCGGCTACATTGCAGAGAGGAGACCAGCAGGACGGGAGCGGCGATCGGATCCAGGGAGGTGAGTAACAGCTGTGTACAGCAGCGCTTCCCTGCGTGCTAACTCTGCTGCCTGCAGTCCGAGGGGGAAGCATGGAGAGCGGCCCGGGGAGAGGGAGGGAGAGGTCGGGCTGCCCTCACCGCGGCTCCGGCTCCCCCCTCCGCCATTATGAGGGGGCACCTACCTACTTAACCTATACTGGGCAAGCTACCTATCTATCCTATACTGGGAGGCACCCACCTAATCTAACCTGTTTTGGGGGCAGCTACCTATCTATCCTATACTGGGGGGCACCTACCTAATCTAACCTGTACTGGGGGCAGCTACCTATCTATCCTATACTGGGGGGCACCTACCTAATCTAACCTGTACTGGGGGGCAGCTACCTATCTAAAGTATACTGGGGGGCAGCTACCTATCTAACCTATACTGGGGGCAGCTACCTATCTAACCTATGCTGGAGGGCTGCTACCTGTCTAACCTATGCTGGGGGCAGCTACCTATCTAATCTATACTGGGGGCACCTACCTAATCTAACCTGTACTGGGGGCACCTACCTAATCTAACATATACTGAAGGGCAGCTACCTATCTAACCTATACTGGGGGCACTTATCTAACCTGTATTGGGGGCACCTACCTACCTAGCCTATACAGGTGGCAACCATACTGGCTACCTATACTGGGGGCACCTACCTAACTAACCTATACTGGGGGTACCTACCTATCTAACCTATGCTGGGGGCAACTATACTGGCTACCTATATTGGAGGCACCTACCTAGCTAACCTGTACTGGGGGCACCTACTTATCTAACTTATACGGGGGGGGGGGGGGGCTTGCCTATCTAACATACTGGGGGCAACTATACTGGCTACCTATACTGGAGGCAACTACCTGGCTAACCTATACTGGGGGCAACTTTACTGGCTCACCCATGCCTGGCCACCTATACTCGGGGGGGACCTATAGCTGGCTACCTATACCGGGGGGGGGGGCGCAATTTTTACACCCTCGCCCTGGGTGCATTTTAGCCTAGAAACTGCACTGTTGCCGCCGGCCTCAGAGTCCGACGACTCCGAGCTCTGCAGCCTCTCCTGTCTCTTTCAAGGCTGCACGCTAGTGACGCTGCCTAGTGCCTAAGCCTGCTGATTTGATGGCGGCGGCAGCCGCCCGCTCTGCTGCCCTGGCTGCGGCTGATTGTCACGGTCAGTCACTGAGCAGCGAGCGCCGCCGACGTGACCGTGACGATGATGAGGCTGGCTGGCTGCCGCCGGCCGCCGCTCACTGGCCCAGCGCGAGATCCCTCAGATCCGAGATGGAGCATGCCCGCCGCAGACCGCAGCCGTCTGTCCCCTGCCAGTGCAGGATACATGCTGGATGCGGATGCATGCCCTTCGCCGCCGCCAGACCCGGAGGGAGACCCAATCCCTGGTGAGTCAGTCACTCACTTTGCTGCGTCACTCAGGCTTTCCTTCACGGACACGGTCGGTTGTGTGGGGGATGTAATGTTATGTAGAAATATTGGGGGGGGGGGGGCGCCTTTACGATCTTTGCCTCAGGCAGCAGAAAGTCCAGGACCGGCCCTGTCCATGCCTCTTGCAAAATAAATGCAGGGGTTCCTTGAGATCCAAAAACTATTTGCAGGGGTTATAAAGGAAGAAAAATAAGTCTGCGCTAAGGAAAAAGAAAACACAATTCAAATAACGTGGTGCGCTTTAACTATTGTACTGTCATATACACAAATTGTCCAGAAAATTGATGTTAATAAGCGCTCATAGGCTAAGATAAAGTTCAGTCTCATAAATCACCACTCCAGAAGTCTTCAAAAAACCCGCTGTAAAGTAGATCATATATAGATCCAGGACACAAGACCACCTCCGCAATATCCAGCCAACACGTCATATGAAAAAAGAGATACAGGACATAGCGTAATCCAGTAGTACATTGAATGCCCGTCACCTCTAAAGTGCACACTATCCCAGCACCTGGTGCAGTAACACACTCCCCCTGTGTGTCCGCACTCACCCAGTTAGCCTCCAATCGATCCGGAGGTATGGATATACAGGCAATGCGGGGATCAATGAGCCACGTTGTAGATCTAAAACTCAAAGAAGGCTCCAATAGTGTAAAACCATTTAATAAAAAAGTTTAAAATTTCAAGGATACACTCACAAGGATCCGTAGGTTATGCGCATATAGCAGATAGCTTGAAGCGGTCCCGGATAGCCGCTGCTGCGTATGCCGCCTTGCCTCCTTGCGTCTCCTCACTACTGCCGGTCACGTGATGCGTAGCTCCGCCCTACGCGTTTCGTCATAGGAATGACTCATCAGGGGCTGACGCATCACTCACATGCCGGCTGCTATATCCCACACCACCTCCCTCCCCTCTTACAACAAACCCGCCTACTTTTTTAAAACAAAAAGGATACTCGGCTGCAATACACGTCAGCGCTCATCGCTGGGGGTTACAAAGTGCATATACATCCTCATAAGCCTAAACCTAATTAAAAAATTGTACATATATATAAAACAAATCAGTACCCATACAATAGGATATGATTGTCCCTAATAGATCCAAAGAGAAAGTGTCACTATTTTTATTAGGACACACATCTGATCCTGCCACTAGATGGCAGCAGATCCATCATTACAAAGTGTAAAAAATTTAGCAAAACACATCAGAATTAGAAAAAAGGTGCCAATCTTAACAACAATCATATCCTTTACACAGACATCAGTCATTGGCAATAAAACAGTTAATATCAAGGTCTATATTCAGACCACTTGGTGTAAATGTATCAAGGTTAAAAATCCATTTTGTCTCTTTTTTGGATATTTCCCTCACCCTGTTGCAACCTCTCCAGCTAGGTGACAGTTTTTCCACCGCACAAAACCGCATAGAAGCAGGATTGCACTGATGTTTAGCCTTAAAATGGGAAGAAACACTGTGTTGATCAAAACCTTTAATAATATTAGTGATATGCTCACCAATTCTCTCTTTTAGTGACCTGGTGGTGCGGCCCACATATTGTAGGCCGCAATCACACCAGATCACATAAATCACATAAGTTGAGGCGCAGCACAAAAATTGTCTAATCTTAAAAGAGCGCCCATTAGAAGATGAAATGATCTCATAAATTTTTTGTCCCTTTGCTAACCTACAACACCTACATCCACGACAGGGGAAAAACCCAGAGGTCTGCCACCCTGAGGGGCCTCCCCCTTTTGGTGGGGCCACACAGCTTGGTGCAAGTTGGTTCTTGAGGTTAGGAGCCCGTCGGTAAATAAAATTTGGCACCGATGGCAGGACACTCCCCAGAATATGATCACTCTGGAGAATGTTCCAGTGTTTACGGAAAACTTGCTCAATCCGTCGATGTTGGGCTGAAAAATCACTGAGAAAGGAGAAAGCTTTTTGATCGTCTCTCCCCCTCCTCTCAACAGAATGAACCAAATCAGACCTGTTTCTTTCCCCTATCTCCTTCTGAACCTCATTGAGCCAATCCCTATTATATCCTTTCTCCACAAATTTAGAAACCAGACTATCAGATTGCGCATAGTAATCACTTAAATCCGAGCAATTTCTCCTAACCCGGGTGAATTGCCCCTTGGGGACCCCTTTGAGCCACTGCGGATGGTGACAACTATCCGTATCAATAAATGAGTTACGGTCCGTGGGTTTAAAGTGACATCTCGTCTTAAAACCCTCACCATCCCGGGAGATGTTTAGATCCAGGAAGTTGATACTTACCTGACTGCATTCTGCTGTAAGCTGGATATTCGATCTCAAATTATTTAAATTCTCCACAAATGCACGAAAACTTACCTCATCACCTCGCCATATAATTAGCAGGTCATCTATGTACCTTTTCCAACATAGTACATTAGGTCCACCCAGCTCAATAGCCTCTTCCTCCCACAGTGACATGTATATATTTGCTAGGCTTGGTGCATACGATGCCCCCATTGCGCATCCAAAGATCTGTTGGAAGAACTGGTCGTTGTGCCAAAAGTAATTGTGTTTTAAAGAAAAATCAAGCAGGGATAGAATGAATTCCATCATTCTGCCCGGGACGTCGGTATACCGGCAAAAAATGGTCCTTACAGCTTCAATACCCTCTTCATGTGGGATATTGGTATATAAAGAACCTACGTCGGCCGTCGCCAGTAAAACTTCTCCCTCGAATTTCAGATCTTCCAACAGTTGGATAGTATTTTTAGTGTCCTTCAGGACACATGGTAAGGAAGGGATAATGGGCTGCAAGAATCCATCAATAAACTGACCCACCCTGTGAGTGATAGACCCCACCCCACTCAGGATCGGCCTTCCCGGGGGGTTCACCATATCCTTATGGATTTTGGGTAATTGATATAGAACTGGTATACGTGGAGCAGATGGAACCAGGAAATCACTTTCTTTCTTACTAAGTAACCCCATCAGTAATCCCTCATCAACCAACAAAGCCAACTCACGTTTGTACTGTGAAGTGGGGTCACCTGGTAATTTCCGATAAGTATGTTCATCAAACACAAGTCTATTAAGTTCCTCAAAATACTGATCCTTACGTAATACCACCACCCCTCCCCCCTTATCCGCAGCTCGAATCACAAGGTCTTTTTCCTTCAGGAGGCCATCAATGACAGAACTATCAGAATTTATTCGCTTAACATCCAAACGTTTCAGATCTCGTATGACCTGCTCCCTAAAATTATCAACAGCATTATGTGGAGAATTATCCTGTGGGTTAAAGATTGAAGCATTTTTGAACATCACCTTAGTCTGAGGCACAGCAGGATTAGCCCTATTATTAGGACCTTCTCTCTGCAGAAAGTATTTTTTAATATTCAATTTCCTAGTATAGCGGTGGACATCGATAAATGTATCAAATTTATTCAAATTATTACTCGGTGCAAATTTCAACCCCCGATCCAGCAACTTCATCTCTTGATTACTGAGATCTATACCACTAAGATTAAAAATACCAGCTCCTACTACTGCCTTCTTCTTTTGTTCCCGCCTGCCTGCTCTCCTCCCCCTTCTGCACCTCTTTTTCTTAGTCCGGGAGATTGGTCCCCTAAAAAATCTTCCCCTCTCCAATCCTCTCTCCAATAGCGGGGACCCGGGGCTAAAAAATGCGACTGGTCAAATTTTCTCTCATCGTTAAATGGTTGAAACCTGTTATAAACTGGCACAGGTTGGTAATGGGTTTGTCTATTCCCTCTATTCCAGTGTGAACCTCTATTCTGCTGATAGAAATTATCACCTCTCCCCCTCCCTATATTCACATTCTTTATAGGTCCTGAATTCTGTCCCCGTGCTCCCTCACCACCTGGAATGTTATTCACAGTATTAGTTATTGATACTTGTTCAACAGCAACTTCTTGTTGGCCACTCTTATTGGCTTTTTCAGAAAGTCGCTTTTGGACAATCGGTTGCCATTTGTATGCTATCTTCTTCTTATGGGCCTCATTATCACGTGCAAATTTTCTTTGTTTATCAGCTATGATATTTTTCTCAGCAACTGCCAAACTATCTTGAATTTTTTTAGTACGTGCAATATATTGCTCAGTATTTTTATAGGGTTCAATTTTTGTTCTAATCCCCTCAATTTCTGACCCCAATCTTTCCAGTCTACCCGTTTTTCTTTTTATTAGGAGATCCATCAAACCTAATCCACTTCTATTAAAATATTCTTCCCATTCTACAGTGTTTTCTTCTGTGTCTTCCCCATCATCTGGGGTAATATCCCACCTCAGTTTTTTTGGGACTATCCCCTCCTTCTTATATTTTTGGAGAGTAGCAATATCCCACCATGTCTGCTGTTCTTTATTCATAGTATTATGTAAATTCTTAAAATCACTTTCTAAATCAATCACACCAGGAGCCGTAGCTTTAAAGATCTCATCAAGGTCATGTGACCTCCTATTCCTACTTTCGAATAAATCCATTGCAGCAAACTATACAATGACAAAGCAAGTTATAAAGGAAGAAAAATAAGTCTGCGCTAAGGAAAAAGAAAACACAATTCAAATAACGTGGTGCGCTTTAACTATTGTACTGTCATATACACAAATTGTCCAGAAAATTGATGTTAATAAGCGCTCATAGGCTAAGATAAAGTTCAGTCTCATAAATCACCACTCCAGAAGTCTTCAAAAAACCCGCTGTAAAGTAGATCATATATAGATCCAGGACACAAGACCACCTCCGCAATATCCAGCCAACACGTCATATGAAAAAAGAGATACAGGACATAGCGTAATCCAGTAGTACATTGAATGCCCGTCACCTCTAAAGTGCACACTATCCCAGCACCTGGTGCAGTAACACACTCCCCCTGTGTGTCCGCACTCACCCAGTTAGCCTCCAATCGATCCGGAGGTATGGATATACAGGCAATGCGGGGATCAATGAGCCACGTTGTAGATCTAAAACTCAAAGAAGGCTCCAATAGTGTAAAACCATTTAATAAAAAAGTTTAAAATTTCAAGGATACACTCACAAGGATCCGTAGGTTATGCGCATATAGCAGATAGCTTGAAGCGGTCCCGGATAGCCGCTGCTGCGTATGCCGCCTTGCCTCCTTGCGTCTCCTCACTACTGCCGGTCACGTGATGCGTAGCTCCGCCCTACGCGTTTCGTCATAGGAATGACTCATCAGGGGCTGACGCATCACTCACATGCCGGCTGCTATATCCCACACCACCTCCCTCCCCTCTTACAACAAACCCGCCTACTTTTTTAAAACAAAAAGGATACTCGGCTGCAATACACGTCAGCGCTCATCGCTGGGGGTTACAAAGTGCATATACATCCTCATAAGCCTAAACCTAATTAAAAAATTGTACATATATATAAAACAAATCAGTACCCATACAATAGGATATGATTGTCCCTAATAGATCCAAAGAGAAAGTGTCACTATTTTTATTAGGACACACATCTGATCCTGCCACTAGATGGCAGCAGATCCATCATTACAAAGTGTAAAAAATTTAGCAAAACACATCAGAATTAGAAAAAAGGTGCCAATCTTAACAACAATCATATCCTTTACACAGACATCAGTCATTGGCAATAAAACAGTTAATATCAAGGTCTATATTCAGACCACTTGGTGTAAATGTATCAAGGTTAAAAATCCATTTTGTCTCTTTTTTGGATATTTCCCTCACCCTGTTGCAACCTCTCCAGCTAGGTGACAGTTTTTCCACCGCACAAAACCGCATAGAAGCAGGATTGCACTGATGTTTAGCCTTAAAATGGGAAGAAACACTGTGTTGATCAAAACCTTTAATAATATTAGTGATATGCTCACCAATTCTCTCTTTTAGTGACCTGGTGGTGCGGCCCACATATTGTAGGCCGCAATCACACCAGATCACATAAATCACATAAGTTGAGGCGCAGCACAAAAATTGTCTAATCTTAAAAGAGCGCCCATTAGAAGATGAAATGATCTCATAAATTTTTTGTCCCTTTGCTAACCTACAACACCTACATCCACGACAGGGGAAAAACCCAGAGGTCTGCCACCCTGAGGGGCCTCCCCCTTTTGGTGGGGCCACACAGCTTGGTGCAAGTTGGTTCTTGAGGTTAGGAGCCCGTCGGTAAATAAAATTTGGCACCGATGGCAGGACACTCCCCAGAATATGATCACTCTGGAGAATGTTCCAGTGTTTACGGAAAACTTGCTCAATCCGTCGATGTTGGGCTGAAAAATCACTGAGAAAGGAGAAAGCTTTTTGATCGTCTCTCCCCCTCCTCTCAACAGAATGAACCAAATCAGACCTGTTTCTTTCCCCTATCTCCTTCTGAACCTCATTGAGCCAATCCCTATTATATCCTTTCTCCACAAATTTAGAAACCAGACTATCAGATTGCGCATAGTAATCACTTAAATCCGAGCAATTTCTCCTAACCCGGGTGAATTGCCCCTTGGGGACCCCTTTGAGCCACTGCGGATGGTGACAACTATCCGTATCAATAAATGAGTTACGGTCCGTGGGTTTAAAGTGACATCTCGTCTTAAAACCCTCACCATCCCGGGAGATGTTTAGATCCAGGAAGTTGATACTTACCTGACTGCATTCTGCTGTAAGCTGGATATTCGATCTCAAATTATTTAAATTCTCCACAAATGCACGAAAACTTACCTCATCACCTCGCCATATAATTAGCAGGTCATCTATGTACCTTTTCCAACATAGTACATTAGGTCCACCCAGCTCAATAGCCTCTTCCTCCCACAGTGACATGTATATATTTGCTAGGCTTGGTGCATACGATGCCCCCATTGCGCATCCAAAGATCTGTTGGAAGAACTGGTCGTTGTGCCAAAAGTAATTGTGTTTTAAAGAAAAATCAAGCAGGGATAGAATGAATTCCATCATTCTGCCCGGGACGTCGGTATACCGGCAAAAAATGGTCCTTACAGCTTCAATACCCTCTTCATGTGGGATATTGGTATATAAAGAACCTACGTCGGCCGTCGCCAGTAAAACTTCTCCCTCGAATTTCAGATCTTCCAACAGTTGGATAGTATTTTTAGTGTCCTTCAGGACACATGGTAAGGAAGGGATAATGGGCTGCAAGAATCCATCAATAAACTGACCCACCCTGTGAGTGATAGACCCCACCCCACTCAGGATCGGCCTTCCCGGGGGGTTCACCATATCCTTATGGATTTTGGGTAATTGATATAGAACTGGTATACGTGGAGCAGATGGAACCAGGAAATCACTTTCTTTCTTACTAAGTAACCCCATCAGTAATCCCTCATCAACCAACAAAGCCAACTCACGTTTGTACTGTGAAGTGGGGTCACCTGGTAATTTCCGATAAGTATGTTCATCAAACACAAGTCTATTAAGTTCCTCAAAATACTGATCCTTACGTAATACCACCACCCCTCCCCCCTTATCCGCAGCTCGAATCACAAGGTCTTTTTCCTTCAGGAGGCCATCAATGACAGAACTATCAGAATTTATTCGCTTAACATCCAAACGTTTCAGATCTCGTATGACCTGCTCCCTAAAATTATCAACAGCATTATGTGGAGAATTATCCTGTGGGTTAAAGATTGAAGCATTTTTGAACATCACCTTAGTCTGAGGCACAGCAGGATTAGCCCTATTATTAGGACCTTCTCTCTGCAGAAAGTATTTTTTAATATTCAATTTCCTAGTATAGCGGTGGACATCGATAAATGTATCAAATTTATTCAAATTATTACTCGGTGCAAATTTCAACCCCCGATCCAGCAACTTCATCTCTTGATTACTGAGATCTATACCACTAAGATTAAAAATACCAGCTCCTACTACTGCCTTCTTCTTTTGTTCCCGCCTGCCTGCTCTCCTCCCCCTTCTGCACCTCTTTTTCTTAGTCCGGGAGATTGGTCCCCTAAAAAATCTTCCCCTCTCCAATCCTCTCTCCAATAGCGGGGACCCGGGGCTAAAAAATGCGACTGGTCAAATTTTCACTCATCGTTAAATGGTTGAAACCTGTTATAAACTGGCACAGGTTGGTAATGGGTTTGTCTATTCCCTCTATTCCAGTGTGAACCTCTATTCTGCTGATAGAAATTATCACCTCTCCCCCTCCCTATATTCACATTCTTTATAGGTCCTGAATTCTGTCCCCGTGCTCCCTCACCACCTGGAATGTTATTCACAGTATTAGTTATTGATACTTGTTCAACAGCAACTTCTTGTTGGCCACTCTTATTGGCTTTTTCAGAAAGTCGCTTTTGGACAATCGGTTGCCATTTGTATGCTATCTTCTTCTTATGGGCCTCATTATCACGTGCAAATTTTCTTTGTTTATCAGCTATGATATTTTTCTCAGCAACTGCCAAACTATCTTGAATTTTTTTAGTACGTGCAATATATTGCTCAGTATTTTTATAGGGTTCAATTTTTGTTCTAATCCCCTCAATTTCTGACCCCAATCTTTCCAGTCTACCCGTTTTTCTTTTTATTAGGAGATCCATCAAACCTAATCCACTTCTATTAAAATATTCTTCCCATTCTACAGTGTTTTCTTCTGTGTCTTCCCCATCATCTGGGGTAATATCCCACCTCAGTTTTTTTGGGACTATCCCCTCCTTCTTATATTTTTGGAGAGTAGCAATATCCCACCATGTCTGCTGTTCTTTATTCATAGTATTATGTAAATTCTTAAAATCACTTTCTAAATCAATCACACCAGGAGCCGTAGCTTTAAAGATCTCATCAAGGTCATGTGACCTCCTATTCCTACTTTCGAATAAATCCATTGCAGCAAACTATACAATGACAAAGCAAGTTATAAAGGAAGAAAAATAAGTCTGCGCTAAGGAAAAAGAAAACACAATTCAAATAACGTGGTGCGCTTTAACTATTGTACTGTCATATACACAAATTGTCCAGAAAATTGATGTTAATAAGCGCTCATAGGCTAAGATAAAGTTCAGTCTCATAAATCACCACTCCAGAAGTCTTCAAAAAACCCGCTGTAAAGTAGATCATATATAGATCCAGGACACAAGACGACCTCCGCAATATCCAGCCAACACGTCATATGAAAAAAGAGATACAGGACATAGCGTAATCCAGTAGTACATTGAATGCCCGTCACCTCTAAAGTGCACACTATCCCAGCACCTGGTGCAGTAACACACTCCCCCTGTGTGTCCGCACTCACCCAGTTAGCCTCCAATCGATCCGGAGGTATGGATATACAGGCAATGCGGGGATCAATGAGCCACGTTGTAGATCTAAAACTCAAAGAAGGCTCCAATAGTGTAAAACCATTTAATAAAAAAGTTTAAAATTTCAAGGATACACTCACAAGGATCCGTAGGTTATGCGCATATAGCAGATAGCTTGAAGCGGTCCCGGATAGCCGCTGCTGCGTATGCCGCCTTGCCTCCTTGCGTCTCCTCACTACTGCCGGTCACGTGATGCGTAGCTCCGCCCTACGCGTTTCGTCATAGGAATGACTCATCAGGGGCTGACGCATCACTCACATGCCGGCTGCTATATCCCACACCACCTCCCTCCCCTCTTACAACAAACCCGCCTACTTTTTTAAAACAAAAAGGATACTCGGCTGCAATACACGTCAGCGCTCATCGCTGGGGGTTACAAAGTGCATATACATCCTCATAAGCCTAAACCTAATTAAAAAATTGTACATATATATAAAACAAATCAGTACCCATACAATAGGATATGATTGTCCCTAATAGATCCAAAGAGAAAGTGTCACTATTTTTATTAGGACACACATCTGATCCTGCCACTAGATGGCAGCAGATCCATCATTACAAAGTGTAAAAAATTTAGCAAAACACATCAGAATTAGAAAAAAGGTGCCAATCTTAACAACAATCATATCCTTTACACAGACATCAGTCATTGGCAATAAAACAGTTAATATCAAGGTCTATATTCAGACCACTTGGTGTAAATGTATCAAGGTTAAAAATCCATTTTGTCTCTTTTTTGGATATTTCCCTCACCCTGTTGCAACCTCTCCAGCTAGGTGACAGTTTTTCCACCGCACAAAACCGCATAGAAGCAGGATTGCACTGATGTTTAGCCTTAAAATGGGAAGAAACACTGTGTTGATCAAAACCTTTAATAATATTAGTGATATGCTCACCAATTCTCTCTTTTAGTGACCTGGTGGTGCGGCCCACATATTGTAGGCCGCAATCACACCAGATCACATAAATCACATAAGTTGAGGCGCAGCACAAAAATTGTCTAATCTTAAAAGAGCGCCCATTAGAAGATGAAATGATCTCATTAATTTTTTGTCCCTTTGCTAACCTACAACACCTACATCCACGACAGGGGAAAAACCCAGAGGTCTGCCACCCTGAGGGGCCTCCCCCTTTTGGTGGGGCCACACAGCTTGGTGCAAGTTGGTTCTTGAGGTTAGGAGCCCGTCGGTAAATAAAATTTGGCACCGATGGCAGGACACTCCCCAGAATATGATCACTCTGGAGAATGTTCCAGTGTTTACGGAAAACTTGCTCAATCCGTCGATGTTGGGCTGAAAAATCACTGAGAAAGGAGAAAGCTTTTTGATCGTCTCTCCCCCTCCTCTCAACAGAATGAACCAAATCAGACCTGTTTCTTTCCCCTATCTCCTTCTGAACCTCATTGAGCCAATCCCTATTATATCCTTTCTCCACAAATTTAGAAACCAGACTATCAGATTGCGCATAGTAATCACTTAAATCCGAGCAATTTCTCCTAACCCGGGTGAATTGCCCCTTGGGGACCCCTTTGAGCCACTGCGGATGGTGACAACTATCCGTATCAATAAATGAGTTACGGTCCGTGGGTTTAAAGTGACATCTCGTCTTAAAACCCTCACCATCCCGGGAGATGTTTAGATCCAGGAAGTTGATACTTACCTGACTGCATTCTGCTGTAAGCTGGATATTCGATCTCAAATTATTTAAATTCTCCACAAATGCACGAAAACTTACCTCATCACCTCGCCATATAATTAGCAGGTCATCTATGTACCTTTTCCAACATAGTACATTAGGTCCACCCAGCTCAATAGCCTCTTCCTCCCACAGTGACATGTATATATTTGCTAGGCTTGGTGCATACGATGCCCCCATTGCGCATCCAAAGATCTGTTGGAAGAACTGGTCGTTGTGCCAAAAGTAATTGTGTTTTAAAGAAAAATCAAGCAGGGATAGAATGAATTCCATCATTCTGCCCGGGACGTCGGTATACCGGCAAAAAATGGTCCTTACAGCTTCAATACCCTCTTCATGTGGGATATTGGTATATAAAGAACCTACGTCGGCCGTCGCCAGTAAAACTTCTCCCTCGAATTTCAGATCTTCCAACAGTTGGATAGTATTTTTAGTGTCCTTCAGGACACATGGTAAGGAAGGGATAATGGGCTGCAAGAATCCATCAATAAACTGACCCACCCTGTGAGTGATAGACCCCACCCCACTCAGGATCGGCCTTCCCGGGGGGTTCACCATATCCTTATGGATTTTGGGTAATTGATATAGAACTGGTATACGTGGAGCAGATGGAACCAGGAAATCACTTTCTTTCTTACTAAGTAACCCCATCAGTAATCCCTCATCAACCAACAAAGCCAACTCACGTTTGTACTGTGAAGTGGGGTCACCTGGTAATTTCCGATAAGTATGTTCATCAAACACAAGTCTATTAAGTTCCTCAAAATACTGATCCTTACGTAATACCACCACCCCTCCCCCCTTATCCGCAGCTCGAATCACAAGGTCTTTTTCCTTCAGGAGGCCATCAATGACAGAACTATCAGAATTTATTCGCTTAACATCCAAACGTTTCAGATCTCGTATGACCTGCTCCCTAAAATTATCAACAGCATTATGTGGAGAATTATCCTGTGGGTTAAAGATTGAAGCATTTTTGAACATCACCTTAGTCTGAGGCACAGCAGGATTAGCCCTATTATTAGGACCTTCTCTCTGCAGAAAGTATTTTTTAATATTCAATTTCCTAGTATAGCGGTGGACATCGATAAATGTATCAAATTTATTCAAATTATTACTCGGTGCAAATTTCAACCCCCGATCCAGCAACTTCATCTCTTGATTACTGAGATCTATACCACTAAGATTAAAAATACCAGCTCCTACTACTGCCTTCTTCTTTTGTTCCCGCCTGCCTGCTCTCCTCCCCCTTCTGCACCTCTTTTTCTTAGTCCGGGAGATTGGTCCCCTAAAAAATCTTCCCCTCTCCAATCCTCTCTCCAATAGCGGGGACCCGGGGCTAAAAAATGCGACTGGTCAAATTTTCTCTCATCGTTAAATGGTTGAAACCTGTTATAAACTGGCACAGGTTGGTAATGGGTTTGTCTATTCCCTCTATTCCAGTGTGAACCTCTATTCTGCTGATAGAAATTATCACCTCTCCCCCTCCCTATATTCACATTCTTTATAGGTCCTGAATTCTGTCCCCGTGCTCCCTCACCACCTGGAATGTTATTCACAGTATTAGTTATTGATACTTGTTCAACAGCAACTTCTTGTTGGCCACTCTTATTGGCTTTTTCAGAAAGTCGCTTTTGGACAATCGGTTGCCATTTGTATGCTATCTTCTTCTTATGGGCCTCATTATCACGTGCAAATTTTCTTTGTTTATCAGCTATGATATTTTTCTCAGCAACTGCCAAACTATCTTGAATTTTTTTAGTACGTGCAATATATTGCTCAGTATTTTTATAGGGTTCAATTTTTGTTCTAATCCCCTCAATTTCTGACCCCAATCTTTCCAGTCTACCCGTTTTTCTTTTTATTAGGAGATCCATCAAACCTAATCCACTTCTATTAAAATATTCTTCCCATTCTACAGTGTTTTCTTCTGTGTCTTCCCCATCATCTGGGGTAATATCCCACCTCAGTTTTTTTGGGACTATCCCCTCCTTCTTATATTTTTGGAGAGTAGCAATATCCCACCATGTCTGCTGTTCTTTATTCATAGTATTATGTAAATTCTTAAAATCACTTTCTAAATCAATCACACCAGGAGCCGTAGCTTTAAAGATCTCATCAAGGTCATGTGACCTCCTATTCCTACTTTCGAATAAATCCATTGCAGCAAACTATACAATGACAAAGCAAGTTATAAAGGAAGAAAAATAAGTCTGCGCTAAGGAAAAAGAAAACACAATTCAAATAACGTGGTGCGCTTTAACTATTGTACTGTCATATACACAAATTGTCCAGAAAATTGATGTTAATAAGCGCTCATAGGCTAAGATAAAGTTCAGTCTCATAAATCACCACTCCAGAAGTCTTCAAAAAACCCGCTGTAAAGTAGATCATATATAGATCCAGGACACAAGACCACCTCCGCAATATCCAGCCAACACGTCATATGAAAAAAGAGATACAGGACATAGCGTAATCCAGTAGTACATTGAATGCCCGTCACCTCTAAAGTGCACACTATCCCAGCACCTGGTGCAGTAACACACTCCCCCTGTGTGTCCGCACTCACCCAGTTAGCCTCCAATCGATCCGGAGGTATGGATATACAGGCAATGCGGGGATCAATGAGCCACGTTGTAGATCTAAAACTCAAAGAAGGCTCCAATAGTGTAAAACCATTTAATAAAAAAGTTTAAAATTTCAAGGATACACTCACAAGGATCCGTAGGTTATGCGCATATAGCAGATAGCTTGAAGCGGTCCCGGATAGCCGCTGCTGCGTATGCCGCCTTGCCTCCTTGCGTCTCCTCACTACTGCCGGTCACGTGATGCGTAGCTCCGCCCTACGCGTTTCGTCATAGGAATGACTCATCAGGGGCTGACGCATCACTCACATGCCGGCTGCTATATCCCACACCACCTCCCTCCCCTCTTACAACAAACCCGCCTACTTTTTTAAAACAAAAAGGATACTCGGCTGCAATACACGTCAGCGCTCATCGCTGGGGGTTACAAAGTGCATATACATCCTCATAAGCCTAAACCTAATTAAAAAATTGTACATATATATAAAACAAATCAGTACCCATACAATAGGATATGATTGTCCCTAATAGATCCAAAGAGAAAGTGTCACTATTTTTATTAGGACACACATCTGATCCTGCCACTAGATGGCAGCAGATCCATCATTACAAAGTGTAAAAAATTTAGCAAAACACATCAGAATTAGAAAAAAGGTGCCAATCTTAACAACAATCATATCCTTTACACAGACATCAGTCATTGGCAATAAAACAGTTAATATCAAGGTCTATATTCAGACCACTTGGTGTAAATGTATCAAGGTTAAAAATCCATTTTGTCTCTTTTTTGGATATTTCCCTCACCCTGTTGCAACCTCTCCAGCTAGGTGACAGTTTTTCCACCGCACAAAACCGCATAGAAGCAGGATTGCACTGATGTTTAGCCTTAAAATGGGAAGAAACACTGTGTTGATCAAAACCTTTAATAATATTAGTGATATGCTCACCAATTCTCTCTTTTAGTGACCTGGTGGTGCGGCCCACATATTGTAGGCCGCAATCACACCAGATCACATAAATCACATAAGTTGAGGCGCAGCACAAAAATTGTCTAATCTTAAAAGAGCGCCCATTAGAAGATGAAATGATCTCATAAATTTTTTGTCCCTTTGCTAACCTACAACACCTACATCCACGACAGGGGAAAAACCCAGAGGTCTGCCACCCTGAGGGGCCTCCCCCTTTTGGTGGGGCCACACAGCTTGGTGCAAGTTGGTTCTTGAGGTTAGGAGCCCGTCGGTAAATAAAATTTGGCACCGATGGCAGGACACTCCCCAGAATATGATCACTCTGGAGAATGTTCCAGTGTTTACGGAAAACTTGCTCAATCCGTCGATGTTGGGCTGAAAAATCACTGAGAAAGGAGAAAGCTTTTTGATCGTCTCTCCCCCTCCTCTCAACAGAATGAACCAAATCAGACCTGTTTCTTTCCCCTATCTCCTTCTGAACCTCATTGAGCCAATCCCTATTATATCCTTTCTCCACAAATTTAGAAACCAGACTATCAGATTGCGCATAGTAATCACTTAAATCCGAGCAATTTCTCCTAACCCGGGTGAATTGCCCCTTGGGGACCCCTTTGAGCCACTGCGGATGGTGACAACTATCCGTATCAATAAATGAGTTACGGTCCGTGGGTTTAAAGTGACATCTCGTCTTAAAACCCTCACCATCCCGGGAGATGTTTAGATCCAGGAAGTTGATACTTACCTGACTGCATTCTGCTGTAAGCTGGATATTCGATCTCAAATTATTTAAATTCTCCACAAATGCACGAAAACTTACCTCATCACCTCGCCATATAATTAGCAGGTCATCTATGTACCTTTTCCAACATAGTACATTAGGTCCACCCAGCTCAATAGCCTCTTCCTCCCACAGTGACATGTATATATTTGCTAGGCTTGGTGCATACGATGCCCCCATTGCGCATCCAAAGATCTGTTGGAAGAACTGGTCGTTGTGCCAAAAGTAATTGTGTTTTAAAGAAAAATCAAGCAGGGATAGAATGAATTCCATCATTCTGCCCGGGACGTCGGTATACCGGCAAAAAATGGTCCTTACAGCTTCAATACCCTCTTCATGTGGGATATTGGTATATAAAGAACCTACGTCGGCCGTCGCCGTTGCTTTGTCATTGTATAGTTTGCTGCAATGGATTTATTCGAAAGTAGGAATAGGAGGTCACATGACCTTGATGAGATCTTTAAAGCTACGGCTCCTGGTGTGATTGATTTAGAAAGTGATTTTAAGAATTTACATAATACTATGAATAAAGAACAGCAGACATGGTGGGATATTGCTACTCTCCAAAAATATAAGAAGGAGGGGATAGTCCCAAAAAAACTGAGGTGGGATATTACCCCAGATGATGGGGAAGACACAGAAGAAAACACTGTAGAATGGGAAGAATATTTTAATAGAAGTGGATTAGGTTTGATGGATCTCCTAATAAAAAGAAAAACGGGTAGACTGGAAAGATTGGGGTCAGAAATTGAGGGGATTAGAACAAAAATTGAACCCTATAAAAATACTGAGCAATATATTGCACGTACTAAAAAAATTCAAGATAGTTTGGCAGTTGCTGAGAAAAATATCATAGCTGATAAACAAAGAAAATTTGCACGTGATAATGAGGCCCATAAGAAGAAGATAGCATACAAATGGCAACCGATTGTCCAAAAGCGACTTTCTGAAAAAGCCAATAAGAGTGGCCAACAAGAAGTTGCTGTTGAACAAGTATCAATAACTAATACTGTGAATAACATTCCAGGTGGTGAGGGAGCACGGGGACAGAATTCAGGACCTATAAAGAATGTGAATATAGGGAGGGGGAGAGGTGATAATTTCTATCAGCAGAATAGAGGTTCACACTGGAATAGAGGGAATAGACAAACCCATTACCAACCTGTGCCAGTTTATAACAGGTTTCAACCATTTAACGATGAGAGAAAATTTGACCAGTCGCATTTTTTAGCCCCGGGTCCCCGCTATTGGAGAGAGGATTGGAGAGGGGAAGATTTTTTAGGGGACCAATCTCCCGGACTAAGAAAAAGAGGTGCAGAAGGGGGAGGAGAGCAGGCAGGCGGGAACAAAAGAAGAAGGCAGTAGTAGGAGCTGGTATTTTTAATCTTAGTGGTATAGATCTCAGTAATCAAGAGATGAAGTTGCTGGATCGGGGGTTGAAATTTGCACCGAGTAATAATTTGAATAAATTTGATACATCTATCGATGTCCACCGCTATACTAGGAAATTGAATATTAAAAAATACTTTCTGCAGAGAGAAGGTCCTAATAATAGGGCTAATCCTGCTGTGCCTCAGACTAAGGTGATGTTCAAAAATGCTTCAATCTTTAACCCACAGGATAATTCTCCACATAATGCTGTTGATAATTTTAGGGAGCAGGTCATACGAGATCTGAAACGTTTGGATGTTAAGCGAATAAATTCTGATAGTTCTGTCATTGATGGCCTCCTGAAGGAAAAAGACCTTGTGATTCGAGCTGCGGATAAGGGGGGAGGGGTGGTGGTATTACGTAAGGATCAGTATTTTGAGGAACTTAATAGACTTGTGTTTGATGAACATACTTATCGGAAATTACCAGGTGACCCCACTTCACAGTACAAACGTGAGTTGGCTTTGTTGGTTGATGAGGGATTACTGATGGGGTTACTTAGTAAGAAAGAAAGTGATTTCCTGGTTCCATCTGCTCCACGTATACCAGTTCTATATCAATTACCCAAAATCCATAAGGATATGGTGAACCCCCCGGGAAGGCCGATCCTGAGTGGGGTGGGGTCTATCACTCACAGGGTGGGTCAGTTTATTGATGGATTCTTGCAGCCCATTATCCCTTCCTTACCATGTGTCCTGAAGGACACTAAAAATACTATCCAACTGTTGGAAGATCTGAAATTCGAGGGAGAAGTTTTACTGGCGACGGCCGACGTAGGTTCTTTATATACCAATATCCCACATGAAGAGGGTATTGAAGCTGTAAGGACCATTTTTTGCCGGTATACCGACGTCCCGGGCAGAATGATGGAATTCATTCTATCCCTGCTTGATTTTTCTTTAAAACACAATTACTTTTGGCACAACGACCAGTTCTTCCAACAGATCTTTGGATGCGCAATGGGGGCATCGTATGCACCAAGCCTAGCAAATATATACATGTCACTGTGGGAGGAAGAGGCTATTGAGCTGGGTGGACCTAATGTACTATGTTGGAAAAGGTACATAGATGACCTGCTAATTATATGGCGAGGTGATGAGGTAAGTTTTCGTGCATTTGTGGAGAATTTAAATAATTTGAGATCGAATATCCAGCTTACAGCAGAATGCAGTCAGGTAAGTATCAACTTCCTGGATCTAAACATCTCCCGGGATGGTGAGGGTTTTAAGACGAGATGTCACTTTAAACCCACGGACCGTAACTCATTTATTGATACGGATAGTTGTCACCATCCGCAGTGGCTCAAAGGGGTCCCCAAGGGGCAATTCACCCGGGTTAGGAGAAATTGCTCGGATTTAAGTGATTACTATGCGCAATCTGATAGTCTGGTTTCTAAATTTGTGGAGAAAGGATATAATAGGGATTGGCTCAATGAGGTTCAGAAGGAGATAGGGGAAAGAAACAGGTCTGATTTGGTTCATTCTGTTGAGAGGAGGGGGAGAGACGATCAAAAAGCTTTCTCCTTTCTCAGTGATTTTTCAGCCCAACATCGACGGATTGAGCAAGTTTTCCGTAAACACTGGAACATTCTCCAGAGTGATCATATTCTGGGGAGTGTCCTGCCATCGGTGCCAAATTTTATTTACCGACGGGCTCCTAACCTCAAGAACCAACTTGCACCAAGCTGTGTGGCCCCACCAAAAGGGGGAGGCCCCTCAGGGTGGCAGACCTCTGGGTTTTTCCCCTGTCGTGGATGTAGGTGTTGTAGGTTAGCAAAGGGACAAAAAATTAATGAGATCATTTCATCTTCTAATGGGCGCTCTTTTAAGATTAGACAATTTTTGTGCTGCGCCTCAACTTATGTGATTTATGTGATCTGGTGTGATTGCGGCCTACAATATGTGGGCCGCACCACCAGGTCACTAAAAGAGAGAATTGGTGAGCATATCACTAATATTATTAAAGGTTTTGATCAACACAGTGTTTCTTCCCATTTTAAGGCTAAACATCAGTGCAATCCTGCTTCTATGCGGTTTTGTGCGGTGGAAAAACTGTCACCTAGCTGGAGAGGTTGCAACAGGGTGAGGGAAATATCCAAAAAAGAGACAAAATGGATTTTTAACCTTGATACATTTACACCAAGTGGTCTGAATATAGACCTTGATATTAACTGTTTTATTGCCAATGACTGATGTCTGTGTAAAGGATATGATTGTTGTTAAGATTGGCACCTTTTTTCTAATTCTGATGTGTTTTGCTAAATTTTTTACACTTTGTAATGATGGATCTGCTGCCATCTAGTGGCAGGATCAGATGTGTGTCCTAATAAAAATAGTGACACTTTCTCTTTGGATCTATTAGGGACAATCATATCCTATTGTATGGGTACTGATTTGTTTTATATATATGTACAATTTTTTAATTAGGTTTAGGCTTATGAGGATGTATATGCACTTTGTAACCCCCAGCGATGAGCGCTGACGTGTATTGCAGCCGAGTATCCTTTTTGTTTTAAAAAAGTAGGCGGGTTTGTTGTAAGAGGGGAGGGAGGTGGTGTGGGATATAGCAGCCGGCATGTGAGTGATGCGTCAGCCCCTGATGAGTCATTCCTATGACGAAACGCGTAGGGCGGAGCTACGCATCACGTGACCGGCAGTAGTGAGGAGACGCAAGGAGGCAAGGCGGCATACGCAGCAGCGGCTATCCGGGACCGCTTCAAGCTATCTGCTATATGCGCATAACCTACGGATCCTTGTGAGTGTATCCTTGAAATTTTAAACTTTTTTATTAAATGGTTTTACACTATTGGAGCCTTCTTTGAGTTTTAGATCTACAACGTGGCTCATTGATCCCCGCATTGCCTGTATATCCATACCTCCGGATCGATTGGAGGCTAACTGGGTGAGTGCGGACACACAGGGGGAGTGTGTTACTGCACCAGGTGCTGGGATAGTGTGCACTTTAGAGGTGACGGGCATTCAATGTACTACTGGATTACGCTATGTCCTGTATCTCTTTTTTCATATGACGTGTTGGCTGGATATTGCGGAGGTGGTCTTGTGTCCTGGATCTATATATGATCTACTTTACAGCGGGTTTTTTGAAGACTTCTGGAGTGGTGATTTATGAGACTGAACTTTATCTTAGCCTATGAGCGCTTATTAACATCAATTTTCTGGACAATTTGTGTATATGACAGTACAATAGTTAAAGCGCACCACGTTATTTGAATTGTGTTTTCTTTTTCCTTAGCGCAGACTTATTTTTCTTCCTTTATAACTTGCTTTGTCATTGTATAGTTTGCTGCAATGGATTTATTCGAAAGTAGGAATAGGAGGTCACATGACCTTGATGAGATCTTTAAAGCTACGGCTCCTGGTGTGATTGATTTAGAAAGTGATTTTAAGAATTTACATAATACTATGAATAAAGAACAGCAGACATGGTGGGATATTGCTACTCTCCAAAAATATAAGAAGGAGGGGATAGTCCCAAAAAAACTGAGGTGGGATATTACCCCAGATGATGGGGAAGACACAGAAGAAAACACTGTAGAATGGGAAGAATATTTTAATAGAAGTGGATTAGGTTTGATGGATCTTCTAATAAAAAGAAAAACGGGTAGACTGGAAAGATTGGGGTCAGAAATTGAGGGGATTAGAACAAAAATTGAACCCTATAAAAATACTGAGCAATATATTGCACGTACTAAAAAAATTCAAGATAGTTTGGCAGTTGCTGAGAAAAATATCATAGCTGATAAACAAAGAAAATTTGCACGTGATAATGAGGCCCATAAGAAGAAGATAGCATACAAATGGCAACCGATTGTCCAAAAGCGACTTTCTGAAAAAGCCAATAAGAGTGGCCAACAAGAAGTTGCTGTTGAACAAGTATCAATAACTAATACTGTGAATAACATTCCAGGTGGTGAGGGAGCACGGGGACAGAATTCAGGACCTATAAAGAATGTGAATATAGGGAGGGGGAGAGGTGATAATTTCTATCAGCAGAATAGAGGTTCACACTGGAATAGAGGGAATAGACAAACCCATTACCAACCTGTGCCAGTTTATAACAGGTTTCAACCATTTAACGATGAGAGAAAATTTGACCAGTCGCATTTTTTAGCCCCGGGTCCCCGCTATTGGAGAGAGGATTGGAGAGGGGAAGATTTTTTAGGGGACCAATCTCCCGGACTAAGAAAAAGAGGTGCAGAAGGGGGAGGAGAGCAGGCAGGCGGGAACAAAAGAAGAAGGCAGTAGTAGGAGCTGGTATTTTTAATCTTAGTGGTATAGATCTCAGTAATCAAGAGATGAAGTTGCTGGATCGGGGGTTGAAATTTGCACCGAGTAATAATTTGAATAAATTTGATACATTTATCGATGTCCACCGCTATACTAGGAAATTGAATATTAAAAAATACTTTCTGCAGAGAGAAGGTCCTAATAATAGGGCTAATCCTGCTGTGCCTCAGACTAAGGTGATGTTCAAAAATGCTTCAATCTTTAACCCACAGGATAATTCTCCACATAATGCTGTTGATAATTTTAGGGAGCAGGTCATACGAGATCTGAAACGTTTGGATGTTAAGCGAATAAATTCTGATAGTTCTGTCATTGATGGCCTCCTGAAGGAAAAAGACCTTGTGATTCGAGCTGCGGATAAGGGGGGAGGGGTGGTGGTATTACGTAAGGATCAGTATTTTGAGGAACTTAATAGACTTGTGTTTGATGAACATACTTATCGGAAATTACCAGGTGACCCCACTTCACAGTACAAACGTGAGTTGGCTTTGTTGGTTGATGAGGGATTACTGATGGGGTTACTTAGTAAGAAAGAAAGTGATTTCCTGGTTCCATCTGCTCCACGTATACCAGTTCTATATCAATTACCCAAAATCCATAAGGATATGGTGAACCCCCCGGGAAGGCCGATCCTGAGTGGGGTGGGGTCTATCACTCACAGGGTGGGTCAGTTTATTGATGGATTCTTGCAGCCCATTATCCCTTCCTTACCATGTGTCCTGAAGGACACTAAAAATACTATCCAACTGTTGGAAGATCTGAAATTCGAGGGAGAAGTTTTACTGGCGACGGCCGACGTAGGTTCTTTATATACCAATATCCCACATGAAGAGGGTATTGAAGCTGTAAGGACCATTTTTTGCCGGTATACCGACGTCCCGGGCAGAATGATGGAATTCATTCTATCCCTGCTTGATTTTTCTTTAAAACACAATTACTTTTGGCACAACGACCAGTTCTTCCAACAGATCTTTGGATGCGCAATGGGGGCATCGTATGCACCAAGCCTAGCAAATATATACATGTCACTGTGGGAGGAAGAGGCTATTGAGCTGGGTGGACCTAATGTACTATGTTGGAAAAGGTACATAGATGACCTGCTAATTATATGGCGAGGTGATGAGGTAAGTTTTCGTGCATTTGTGGAGAATTTAAATAATTTGAGATCGAATATCCAGCTTACAGCAGAATGCAGTCAGGTAAGTATCAACTTCCTGGATCTAAACATCTCCCGGGATGGTGAGGGTTTTAAGACGAGATGTCACTTTAAACCCACGGACCGTAACTCATTTATTGATACGGATAGTTGTCACCATCCGCAGTGGCTCAAAGGGGTCCCCAAGGGGCAATTCACCCGGGTTAGGAGAAATTGCTCGGATTTAAGTGATTACTATGCGCAATCTGATAGTCTGGTTTCTAAATTTGTGGAGAAAGGATATAATAGGGATTGGCTCAATGAGGTTCAGAAGGAGATAGGGGAAAGAAACAGGTCTGATTTGGTTCATTCTGTTGAGAGGAGGGGGAGAGACGATCAAAAAGCTTTCTCCTTTCTCAGTGATTTTTCAGCCCAACATCGACGGATTGAGCAAGTTTTTCGTAAACACTGGAACATTCTCCAGAGTGATCATATTCTGGGGAGTGTCCTGCCATCGGTGCCAAATTTTATTTACCGACGGGCTCCTAACCTCAAGAACCAACTTGCACCAAGCTGTGTGGCCCCACCAAAAGGGGGAGGCCCCTCAGGGTGGCAGACCTCTGGGTTTTTCCCCTGTCGTGGATGTAGGTGTTGTAGGTTAGCAAAGGGACAAAAAATTAATGAGATCATTTCATCTTCTAATGGGCGCTCTTTTAAGATTAGACAATTTTTGTGCTGCGCCTCAACTTATGTGATTTATGTGATCTGGTGTGATTGCGGCCTACAATATGTGGGCCGCACCACCAGGTCACTAAAAGAGAGAATTGGTGAGCATATCACTAATATTATTAAAGGTTTTGATCAACACAGTGTTTCTTCCCATTTTAAGGCTAAACATCAGTGCAATCCTGCTTCTATGCGGTTTTGTGCGGTGGAAAAACTGTCACCTAGCTGGAGAGGTTGCAACAGGGTGAGGGAAATATCCAAAAAAGAGACAAAATGGATTTTTAACCTTGATACATTTACACCAAGTGGTCTGAATATAGACCTTGATATTAACTGTTTTATTGCCAATGACTGATGTCTGTGTAAAGGATATGATTGTTGTTAAGATTGGCACCTTTTTTCTAATTCTGATGTGTTTTGCTAAATTTTTTACACTTTGTAATGATGGATCTGCTGCCATCTAGTGGCAGGATCAGATGTGTGTCCTAATAAAAATAGTGACACTTTCTCTTTGGATCTATTAGGGACAATCATATCCTATTGTATGGGTACTGATTTGTTTTATATATATGTACAATTTTTTAATTAGGTTTAGGCTTATGAGGATGTATATGCACTTTGTAACCCCCAGCGATGAGCGCTGACGTGTATTGCAGCCGAGTATCCTTTTTGTTTTAAAAAAGTAGGCGGGTTTGTTGTAAGAGGGGAGGGAGGTGGTGTGGGATATAGCAGCCGGCATGTGAGTGATGCGTCAGCCCCTGATGAGTCATTCCTATGACGAAACGCGTAGGGCGGAGCTACGCATCACGTGACCGGCAGTAGTGAGGAGACGCAAGGAGGCAAGGCGGCATACGCAGCAGCGGCTATCCGGGACCGCTTCAAGCTATCTGCTATATGCGCATAACCTACGGATCCTTGTGAGTGTATCCTTGAAATTTTAAACTTTTTTATTAAATGGTTTTACACTATTGGAGCCTTCTTTGAGTTTTAGATCTACAACGTGGCTCATTGATCCCCGCATTGCCTGTATATCCATACCTCCGGATCGATTGGAGGCTAACTGGGTGAGTGCGGACACACAGGGGGAGTGTGTTACTGCACCAGGTGCTGGGATAGTGTGCACTTTAGAGGTGACGGGCATTCAATGTACTACTGGATTACGCTATGTCCTGTATCTCTTTTTTCATATGACGTGTTGGCTGGATATTGCGGAGGTGGTCTTGTGTCCTGGATCTATATATGATCTACTTTACAGCGGGTTTTTTGAAGACTTCTGGAGTGGTGATTTATGAGACTGAACTTTATCTTAGCCTATGAGCGCTTATTAACATCAATTTTCTGGACTATTTGCAGGGGTTCCTTGAGATGCAAAAATTATATGCAGGGTTCCCCTAGGGTAAAAAGGTTGAGAAAGGCTGGACTATAGCATAACACTCACTGATAACTAAATACAGCCATAAAACTCTTGCTGGGAAAAGTAAAGCTTTTGAGTTCAGCTAATGGATAAAAATGATAAAGAGTTTATAAACTGCAGCTCTGGAACGCTAAAAGACTGTGTCATTCAACTGAGATGGTAAAACATGAAACCTACTTTTTAAGCTTTTAAAGAGAAAAATAAAACTGTGGGATTAGCCAGCACCTGTGTTAATTAACCAGATGCCACCATGTGGAACAACGACTACTGTTTTTTTAGATTTGCTCACTGTCGTTCCCTCTTATGAAATGTCCATATTAGGCCAATACTTCAGCAAACACTAACAATGCTGGTTTACACAGAGGCGGATCTAGAGGGGTGCACATGGGGCTCCTGCTATAGGCGCCCTTTGTCACTCACTTACCAGGGGGGCGCATAAGTGGAGCACATCAAACCCTCCCTCCCAGATCCAAGCACCTCCTGGCTCCTTCATGGTGAGGATTTAGCAGGCAGCGAGAAACGTAGAGTAGTAAAAGACACTTCAGTGCTGCTGGGTCCCATTGAACTTCCTGCTTAGTTACTGCCCCAGCAACGTCTCCGCTCGTATCCTGATTAGAGTTGGGCCGAACAGTTCGCCTGGCGAACCTCTCTGGGCCTCTTACTACTTCCGGGTCGCAATGACCCGGAGTAGTACGCCTGCGCTGCCCGGCGGAGCGCGTCCTAGATCGCGCTCCTGTTGCCGGGCGCTCTCTGCGCATGAGCGTGACGTCACTCATGACGTCACGCACATGCGCAGAGAATGCCCGGCAACGGGAGCGCGATCTAGGACGCGCTCCGCCGGGCAGCGCAGGCGTACTACTCCGGGTCATTGCGACCCGGAAGTAGTAAGAGGCCCATGAATTTAGAGATGTTCGCCGGCGAACGGTTCGGGAACCGTTCGCCACATCTCTAATCCTGATCCCCTCCTGATTGGCTGGTGGAGCCATGCTGCTGCCGCTGGGGCTGATGGGGGCTGGAGAGGAGAAGAAGATGTAGCTGCAGCTGCTGGAGTGCACTGACACAGGCAGGCAGCGAGTGAGTGAGTGCTGAGGCTGAGAAAGCCAGAGAGGGATCTCACTGCTTTTCCTATAATTCCCACAGAGGGCAAATCTGCAGCACTGGGCTGAATGAGACGATCGGTGTCTCCATCCATACTGCAAGTGATGAAGCTGACAGTGCTGATAGCCCAAGTATGTGAATTTCCCCAAACAGAGAGACAGCTCCGGACAATTTAGATAAGAGTATTTAATGACTTGGCTTTCCTGTTCTGTTCTCTCTCTCTCTTACATACACACACACACCATGTGCTCTCCTGTCACTGCCCTGCTAATTGAAATATGTTGATGGTGTGTTACATGATGTCTGTCCCTAACAAACGGGACTAGTGAAGACTGAACTCCCAGTCTGTCCCTCTTGCTTCTCTACCACTATATTTCACACCCTTCTTCTCTCTAGTGTGTTTTTAACTCCTCTCTTTTTTGCCCTCTCTGTTATGTTCACCCTCTGCCTTTCTCACGTCTCACTCTCTCCTCCATTTCCCCCTCTCACTCTCCCCGCTCTCTGCTTCTCTTATCCTTCCTCTTTCTATCTATTGTTTCTCCCTTTAAAAGCACTTTTAAGTGAAATAAATCTGGCTAGTTTATCTTACCTGGGGCTTCTTCCAGCCCCTTGAAGTCATGTGCCCTCTATCATTTCGCAGTGCTCGAATCAGCCACTGTCCCCCTCTAAAAGCTGGCAGAGTCCACCACTTGCAGTCCACGACACATGCCCTGCCCCTGCCTCTTCGATGGCTATGGATGCGCAGTAGCAATTTTTGCTTACAGCGCAAGCGCATAATGCTTCCAGCCTTGGGAGCACGATGGAGGAGGCACGTGGCACAGCGCCACAGCTTTCGGAGGGGCAGAGTGGCTGAATGGAGCAGGGCGGAATGACAACGAGGGATCAGAAGGACTTCAGGGGGCTAGACAAGGCCCCAGGAAAGTAACTGGCAACATTGCATTCTCTTAAAGGGAAGGTTCAAGCAAAATAAAAAAATGAGTTTCACTTACCTGGGGCTTCTACCAGCCCCCTGCAGCCATCCTGTGCCCTCGTAGTCACTCACTGCTGCTCCAGTCCCCCACTGGCAGCTTGCCGACCTCGGAGGTCGGCGGGCCGCATTGCGTACATTTTTACGCATTACCGCTAGTGCAGGAACATTAACACATACATTTTTACGCGTTACTAGTTCAATGCGTAAAAATTTACGCATTGAACCAGTAATGCGTAAAAATGTATGTGTTAATGTTCCTGCACGTGTGGGAATGCGTAAAAATGTACGCAATGCGGCCCGCCAACCTCCGAGGTCGCCAAGCTGCCAGCGGGGGACTGGAGCAGCAGTGAGTGACTACGAGGGCACAGGATGGCTGCAGGGGGCTGGTAGAAGCCCCAGGTAAGTGAAACTCATTTTTTTATTTTGCTTGGACATTCCCTTTAAAATCTTTCTTTAAGGTGGCCACTAATGGTCCAATTTCCTGAACGATTAACTGTCTGAAAATCGGCCACAAGTGATTGATCAGGAACACTATGGAATAGATTCTCACGATCGGATTGAATCTAGCAGATTTTAATTTCCCATTAGTGTTCCCGGGACGATTTTCAGCCATTCTTCAGGAAACTGGACCATTAGTGGGTGCTTTTGGTTCCATCTCTCTTTCTGCCCACCACCCTCGACATCATCTGCAGCACTTTACAGAATACATAGTCATGTCACTGACTGTCCTCAGAGGAGCTGACAATCAAATACTACCATAGTCATAGTATAATGTCCTACCATATTATTATTATGTATTTATATAGCACTGACATAATCTACTTTACAGAGTACATAGTCATGTCACTGCTTGTCCTCAGAGGAGCTCACAATCTAATCCTACCATTGTCCTAGTCTAATGTCCTACCATATTATTATTTATATAGCACTGACATCTTCTGCAGCACTTTACAGAGTACATAATCATGACACTGTCTGTCCTCAAAGGAGCTCACACTCCAATCCATACCATAGTCATAGTCTAATGTCTGGGGGGGGGGGGCGCAAAGTTCAGTGTTTGCCATAGGCGCCATTATAGCCAGATACGCCCCTGGGTTTACAAAGCAAAAAAATGTTGTAGAAACAGTTTGGAAGAAATGATCTAAACTGTGTGTGTGATAGTCTTTTTGAGCTTCATTAAAGTGGACCTGAACTCTTGCACAGGACAGAAGGAAAACATAGAGAATCATGTATGTATTTAGAGAGTTTATCCAGTTTAATTCCCTCTCGTTTTGGTCTAATCAGATCTCTCCCCTTTGTCACACGACTGCCACGGCAGAGATGGCAGAAAAGCTAATTTAAAAGCACAGGCTGTAAACAATATGTCTGCTTCCATAAATCAGGAAGTAGAAACAGTGAAGATTTTAGGATTTGTATCAGCTGTAACAAAGAAATGTTTTTCTTTAAAGAGACACTGAAGCGAAAAAAAAAATGATATAATGATTTGGTTGTGTAATACGGATAATTACTAGAACATTAGTAGCAAATAAAATATTCTCATAGTTTTATTTTCAGCAACAGTATATAATGTTTTTTATAACATTGCATCATTCTCTAATATTTGCAGTTTACACACTACTCAACATTCTAAATGATTTTACAGAGCAGGCCAGTGAACTATTGAACTGTCATCTGCAGAGAAAAATAAAATACAGTGACTGACAGTTGAGCTCACAAGCTTCAGAAGACAGAGCTCTCTGCGACTTTGAAAGTCGTGGAGCTCAATGCCTCTTTTGTATAGATAACAACTGGAGTTTCTTAACTCCTCCTGTACTGGAAACCATATTAGACTTATGTATCTGCTCCTAATGTTTTATTTCTTAGCTGTACTACACATACAAATCATTATATCATAATTATTTTTTTTTCGCTTCGGTGACTCTAAAGGTTATTATGCAGAGAGGACTTCTGAGTTCAGGTCCCGCTTTAAGACATTGGTTTTGAACAGATGAGAAATATAAAAGCTGTAAGCATGCTCCTATAATATGAATACAATATTACAAGGTAAAGAGGTGTTCAGTAAAAGTATTAAAGCAATAAGTCATTAAAGTGCTGACAGGATAAAGTACTTTTATTAACATGAGGTGTTTCGTTGGGTCAAAGCTCAGTTCATCAAGTAAAAATAGTCTACAATTTAATAGGATGAAAAGGAATTCAAAATCACAATTAAACTAACAGTTAATGCATTTGTTAAATGAAAATGAAGTAACCTGTTATTATTCATACACATTGTAATCCTTGTTGTAATGTTTTTGCTTATTCTGCAGGCTGAAAAGGGAATAATTGATTTGGAAACATTTGGCAACCTCTTGGTAAGACTGACATAAAAACGTTTACAATAGTTTCAGTTCAGCATTAATATCTTGTGCCTACAAAACACTAAGGCTGCTTTCACAGTGGGACGTTACAGGCGCATGTTAGAGCAGCCTGTAACGCACCCCAACGCACAGCAATCAAAAATCAATGGGCTGTTCACAGTGCCCACGTTGCGTTACATTGTAACGCAGCACGTCTACATAACGTGCTGCATGCAGTACTTTACACGCGGCTAAGCCGCGCTAGACTGTTTGCACATGCTCAGTAGGGTTTTTTTTCATCTAATGGGCGGAGAGGAGGCGGGGAGAGGCCACTATGTAGCCAGGCACATGGCTGCTTATTATTCACTGCACTTGCAGTGTTTACATCCTGGAGCGGCCGCGGATTGGCTGGCGGGACCACGTGATGTGGAGAGCTCCGCTCACGTGGTCTCCGCAGTGCCTCCGACAGAGCAGGTGCACCAAGAGCTGCTTGTAACGCGGCTCTTGGTAGCGTCCTGCTCCAACACCACCAGGTGTTGCGTTAGGGGCACGTTATGTGCCCTATAACGTCCCCTAAACGCAACGCCCTGGTGTGTAAGTAGCCTAAGGCCTCTGTTCACACTATCAGGCATCTTTCCCTGGCTATCTATACTGAGGTACCTATTCCTGTTTCCTGACAATCTATACTCAGGCAACTATCCCTGGCTATCTATACCGAGGTACCTATTCATGACTATCTATACTCAGGCATCTATCCCTGGCTATCTATACTGAGGTACCTATTCCTGTTTCCTGACAATCTATACTCAGGCATCTATCCCTGGCTATCTATACCAAGGTACCTATTCCTGACTATCTATACTCAGGCATCTATCCCTGGCTAGCTATACCAGGAATGAGAAGAAACTACGCCAGTGCAAATTTACGCATCGTAGTTTTCATCTACGCATTGTAGTGTGTAGGCGAAGTTTTAAAACTACGCTTACGAATTTACGCATAGCGAAGTACCGCTATGCGTAGTTTACTCCCGCTACGCGTAGTTAACATGTGTATCGCGAAGTAAACTACGAATGCAATACTCGTGTCTATTTTTCCGCGTACGATTGTATGCTTAAAAAATTAAGCATTGGAAAGGGAAATGTACGCATAGAAGAGATAACGGTAAAAGCATTTAAAGAGGAATTAATGCGAAAATTTTTCCGCATAAGGGCATAAGCGTCTGCATACACTACGCTTCACACTACGCGTAATTGCGTATTTTAACGCATAGTCTACGAAATGCATACGAAGCAAATATTTTATTTCTAAGCTGTAGTTTGGCGAGGCGTAATTGCATAAAACTACGCGTAGTTCCAGTGTAGCGAAGTTGGCAGACTTCGACCATCCCTGATCTATACTGAGGTATCTTTCCTGGAAAGAAAAGGCGGCATACTAATGGGAAAGCCCCGCCCCTGACCCCACCCCCAAAGCTGCACACCCGACATTCTCTCTTTTTCTGTCCTCTAATGGACAGTTTGTTTCTTTTTCAGTTTCTTTTTTATATTTTTTTTTTTTTTGCTTTTGTTCGGCCATTTTTTCTTTTAGAAATTACCTTTTTCTGGGCTTGTAGCGGGTTCACACTCACCCGTTTAGGCAGCGGGCATTGCGGCCTCTAAATGGGGCTTATAGATGCGCCAGTTATCCCCCTCTGGTAGCTGCCTATGTGCTGGTGGCGGCGGCTAGCACGGAGTTCGCTAGCCGCCGCTATTGTTCACTTTATTTACGGCTTCCGGTCCTCCAGGCTCTGACACATGACGTAGCGAAGTCTCACGCGGATTGCGAGACTTTGTTAGATTGGATAAAAGGAGAACGCGGAAGTCAGTTCGGGGAGGCAGGCAGTCGCGTCCGGACTTCAGAGCGGGTGCAGCGTATTCAGGCTGCGGTACCGCTCTGTATCTTCAGTGCCATTCAGCCAGCACGTGGGGTCAGCGGATCTACGACCAAAAAACTTCAATCTTACCAGAAGAGAGGTATTTATTACCACTTTACCGACTCATACAGGTAATATGGAGGCTTTTTTATTTTTTACTTATTGTTATATATGCTGTATATGTTTAGATGGAGGTTCAGGATCCTATTCAAGTGGCATCGGGGTCTCAGGAGAGGTAATGGGGAGGCTTCCCTGCGTTTTACAAATGGTTTTATAAGCACTGTGGTGTTTCATTTAATTTTAATTACCTGCACAGGGTATTTTGGGAATATAAAAGAGTGTTATAACTCCTTTTTCTGGGTCGGACCTTTTTTAGTGGAAACATATCTTTTTGTGTCTCCACAGTCCGAGAGAAAGTGAGAAGAGGAGAGCGGTGCCTAAAAGTCACCAGTCCTTAAGGGGAACAAAGTCCCGTTCAGGATCAAGAAGGAACAGGTCCACTCGTAATGCTTCTTATGATGCAAGCTCATCGAGAAGGAAGTCTCCTCATAGACAGTCTGGGAAGTCCCACAAGAGTGACAAGAAATATTCTACAAAGCATTCGTCAAAAAGACGTTCTCTCAGTAGGAGGCGCTCTCCAGGCTATTATCACTCCAGTGGACATTACAGATCTTATAGAAGCCGCTCTCCTCGACAGCTTCACAGGTCTGAGAGGGGAAGATCTCCTCATAGGAGATACTCACCAGACTATGATCACCATGGTTACAGACATAGGAGACGTTCTTATACTTCTTATAGTAGAAGCAGGTCTCCGGTTCCGCATCCTAAGCAATCACAGAGATACGCCCAACCGGAAGGCAACTTATGTTGGTCCTGTGGTCAGACAGCCCTACCAGAAAAAATTGTCTGTGAAGCATGCTTTACGGAACTGGGTAGAGACAAAGATTCTGAAAATCAACAGGTCATGTCGTTTATCCAACAAGCAGTACAGGAGACCTTTGAGAAGATGGTAGCTAACTAGCCGCTTCCCTCAACCTCTCAGGCCCACACAGAAGAATCCTCTTCTGCTCAGAGTCAAACGCCTATGGGCTTTGACTTCGCGCTTGTTCCAGCTTTTGTCTCAGCTATTAAGGCCGAAATAGGCTAGGAGGATGATACAGAGGCTTCCCAGGAGCCAGATAAATATTATCCGCACCTAGATAAGCAACCCACCAATTTCCCTCTCATGAAGGTTATTAAGGAAATATTTATCAAAGAATGGGGCAAAGTGGAGCAGAAAACTTTGTTATTCAATAGGTTTGCAAAACTTTACCCATTAGGCAATGAGGATGCGAAGATTATGGAATCTGCCGCAATAATAGACGCATCAATCATGAGAGTCGCCCGTCACGTGACTCTTCCAATGGATGACGCAGTTTCCTTCAGTAATCCGCTTGATAGAAAAACAGATACGGACATTAAAAAAGCTTTTTTATATTCAGGAGCAGCTTGTAGACCAGCCGTAGCCCTTACTTCCCTTGCGAAGGCCATAAAGGTATGGGTAGATAACATTGAGATTGCTCTTAATTCAGGTATGGATACAATTGAAATCATTAAAGCGCTGGATGAGCTGAAACTGTCAAGTGACTTTGTGGGAGAAGCAGCAATAGATACAATAAGATCAGCCTCCAGAGCAATGCTATGTAATGTGACGGCAAAAAGAGCCCTGTGGCTAAAGCCTTGGTCGGCCGATCAATCTTCCAGAAATAACTGGTGTAAGATACCGTTTGATGGGAAACATCTCTTTGGTCCAGAGATGGACAGTGCGATTGCCAAAGTTACAGGAGGAAAATCGGGTCTTTTACCACAGGATAAGAAGTCACGACCAACTCGACAGCAATCAAACAAAAGGCAGTTTTCCTACAGATTTCAACAGGCCCGTACTTATAGGCCTGGAAAGCAGTTTAACAGGAACTGGAAGGGGACACAGGCGTCCTTTATCAGATCCGGAAAATCCAAGCCAGCCACCGGAGCAGCTCAAAATACAAAGTCATTCTGAAGGTGCGACTGCTCAGACGGTTCAAGTAGGGGCAAGGTTGCGCTCCTTCTGGACGGTCTGGGTGGAGTCTATCGAAGATCCTTGGGTCCACAGAACTATTTACAGAGGTCATTCATGGAAGTTCAGCAGAACTCCGCCCAGGACAAGATTTATACAAACAAACCTACCTCAGGGCAGACAAAAAAGACAGGTCTTGTTGGATTAAGTAATATCTCTGGCCGAAAGCAACGCTATAATCCCGGTGCCTCATCGAAAGGAGTTTACAGGAATCTATTCTCCCTTATTCTTGGTCAAAAAGTCGTCAGGAGGATGGCGTCCGGTGAAATTCTTAAACAGCCAAATAAAACTGTGTCGCTTCAGGATGGAGTCATTACAGACGATAATAAAGGTTGTCAGACTAGACGACTGGATGACAACACTGGATCTGTCAGACGCTTATTTGCATATTCCGATCAAACGAAGTTTCCAGAAATATCTAAGGTTCACAGTCAACGGGAGTCATTTGCAGTTTCAAAGCCTACCGTTTGGCCTCTCAACCGCACCCAGAACATTCACAAAGGTTCTTCTGCCGGTAATTGCCTCTCTGAGAAAAAAGGGCCTAAGAGTCTTCCGCTATCTGGACGACATATTGTTAGTCAATCAGGATCGTGCAGTCTTATTGAGTCATCAGGAAATATTATTGACGGAACTTCAGAGGCTGGGATGGCTGATAAATTTTCCGAAAAGTCAGTTAATTCCTTCCCAGGACATGATATTCCTCGGGGCCATACTGACTTCCCCACTATCAGATGTTGAAAAGCTTTTTAACCTCCTCAGCGGTAACCCCGTGTGTGACACGGGGTAAGCCGCCGGAGGGTGCCGCTCAGGCCCTGCTGGGCCGATTTAAATACTTTTCTTTTTGCTGGACGTAGCTAGCACTTTGCTAGCTGCGCCAGCACCCTGATCGCCGCCGCCACGCGCCCGATTGCCGCTATCCAGTGCGGCGCGCCCCCCCCCCCCCCCCGACCCCATGCGCTGCCTGGCCAATCAGTGCCAGGCAGCGCCAAGGGGTGGATCGGGTCTCCCAATGGAAGCCCTCCAGGAAATCCCGTTCTTTGAACGGGATTTCCTGATCGGAGATCGCCGAAGGCGATCGAAGCGGGCGGGGGGATGCCGCTGAGCAGCGGCTATCATGTAGCGAGCCCTGGGCTCGCTACATGATTTAAAAAATTTTTTTTTTTTTTTAAACTGCTGCGCTGCCCCCTGGCGGTATTTTTCATACCGCCAAGGGGGTTAATGCCAGGAACAAAATTTGTCTTCCGGATCAGAAAATTGTATCAATACAACAGACGGTGTCATCAGTAATACAAAGCCAGCATATATCGGCAAGAGCGTGTCTGAGTCTGTTGGGAACCCTCTCGTCATCAATTCCAATGGTCAAGTGGGCACATTGGAATTTGAGAACGTTTCAAATATTCTTTCTCAAAAACTGGAACAAGAGAAGCTTGTCACAAAAGTTCTGGATACCTTACAGGGTAAAGACTTCTCTTCATTGGTGGAGACAAGAGAAGAACCTGAGGTCCTGCCATCAGATTCAGCCACCACTCCCGGTTGTAATAACAACGGACGCAAGTCTCGCAGGCTGGGGAGCTCATTGTCAAGATTCTCGTGTGCAGCAGAGATGGAGACTTCCGTGTGCTCAGCAGCCATCCAACATTCTAGCGCTCAGGGCAGCCTTTCTGGCAATAAAAGCTTTTCAACATCTGATAGTGGGGAAGTCAGTATTGCTTCAAATAGACAATGTATCAGCGGTAGCATACATAAGGAGGCAGGGGGGGACGAGGAGTCAGTCTCTTCTTCAGGAATCCTCTCACATAATGTTATGGGCTCAAAGATATCTGGATCATCTAACAGCAATCCATCTTCCGGGGCCACAGAATCAGTTAGCAGATCAGCTGAGCAGACAGTTTGCCGATCCCCACAAATGGTCACTGAACGACAGAGTTTTCAAGATGATTGTTCAAAAATGGGGTCTTCCTCAGATAGATCTATGCGCGTCAGTGAGCAATTCGAAGTTGCCGAGATACTTCTCCCGTTATTTCCATCCGAAAGCAGAGGGGACGGACTGTTTGACAACACAGTGGAACTTCAGACTGGAGTATGCGTTCCCTCCCTTCCCGCTGATCCTGAGACTATTGCAGAGACTGTTACTGGAACCATGTACGATCATTCTTATTGTGCCATTCTGGCCCCGCAGACCTTGGTTCACTCTATTATCAGAAATGAGTCTAGATGATCCGGTCAGCCTCCCTCAACTTCCGGATCTCCTTTACCAGGGATCTCTGCTTTACCCAAATGTCAACAATCTCAATTTAACGGCCTGGAGGTTGAGAGGCAAAAGTTCCTTGCATTAGGTTGTTCTGAGGAGGTGACTTCTACACTGCTAAAAGCCAGAAAAGTTTCTACAAATTCGACTTATCATAGAATTTGGGGAAAATTTGAGAACTTTGCAAAGGCCAATAACCTTGACTTTCTTGCTCCTCAAGTTCAGGACGTACTAGCATTTCTTCAAACAGGTGTTGACTTACAGTTAAGCCTTTCAGCCATAAAGGTCCAGGTTTCAGCCTTGTCTTCATTAACTTATCACAAACGGGCTGAAAACCCTCTGATCATCCAGTTTATACAGGCTGTACAAAAGTTAAGACCTCACAGAAAACCATTCTTCCGCAGTGGGACCTTTGTGTGGTCCTAGTGGTCTTATCAAACACACCTTTTCATCCAGTGGAGAATGCATCCCTGTTGAATATGACATTGAAAACAATTTTTTGGGTGGCAAATTCTTCTGCAAAAAGGGTATCTGACTTGCAGGCTCTAGGTTGTGCTGAGAACTTTCTGCAATTTTTTCCTGATAGAGTGGTTATCAGACCGGTGCTTCAACACATTCCTCCACATCCACATTTCATATAAATCAGGAGCTAACCTTGCCTACATTCTTATCAGAGCATGAATGTCACCCTTTGGACGTCGGCAGAAGTATTAAGGCGTATTTGGAAGCTACAAATTCCTTCAGGTCCTCAGACCGTCTATTTGTGAACATTCTCGGTCTTAATAAGGGTAAACCAGTTACGTATAGGACTTTGGCCAACTGGCTAGTGAAGCTTATACAGCTCTGTTGAAAGTTGAAAGGTTTACAAGTACCTACAGAAATTCATGCACACTCTACAAGGGGCATGGCAGCCTCTTGGGCATCTTTTGCTAAGGTCTCTATGGACACTATTTGTAGAGCAGCCAGTTGGTCTTCAGAGCCTACTTTCCTGAGGCATTATCATGTTAATCCTGCATCACTTACCTCCTTAAAATTTGGAGAAGCAGTTTTGTCTACTGTTAGAAAATAAAATGTTTGTTATGCATCTTCCCTCCCTCTCTGTCTGATTTTGTAAATCCCATTAGTATGCCGCCATTTCTTTCCAGGAAACAGGAAAATTGAACACTCACCTTTCGTTAATTTTCCTTTCCTGGAACAGAAAATAAAGGCATACGAACCCACCCTCTCGTCCATTCGAGGACTGATTTTCATGAGAATGGCGGGGGGGGGGGGGGGGAAGCACTTCTAATTTATAAGATGAACTGTCCAATCGGGGTCAGGGGCAGGGCTTACCCATTAGTATGCCGCCATTTTCTGTTCCAGGAAAGGAAAATTACCGAAAGGTGAGTATTCAATTTTCCTGTATCTATAATCAGGCATCTATCCCTGGCTATCTTTACTCTGAGGTACCTATTCCTGACTATCTATACTCAGGCATCTGTCCCTGGTTATCTATACTGAGGTACCTATTCCTGACTATCTATACTCAGGCATCTATCTCTGGCTATCTATACTGAGGTACCTATTCCTGACTATCTATACTCAGGCATCTATCCCTGGCTATGTATACTGAGGTACCTATTCATGACTATCTATCAGTGCTGCTTGGATACCATTTTTCACTATTTGGATCTAATTCGGATCCGGATACCCAGATATCCGATTCGGGTCGGATATCCGAGTTCAAAATTTTCCATTCCGGATCCAAATCGGATATCTGACCAGGGATGAGCAGAAACTACGCCAGTGCGAATTTACGCATCCTAGTTCGCATCTACGCATCGTAGTTCGTAGGTGAAGTTTCAAAACTACGCTTACGAATTTACGCGTAGCGGTACGTAGCTTACGCCTACTATGCGTAGTTAACATGTGTATTGTGTAGTGAACTACGAATGCGTTACTCGCATCTAATTTTCCGCGTGTGGTTGCATGCTTTACAAATTTACGCATTGGAAGGGGGAATGTACGCATAGAAGAGTTATCGGTATAAGCATTTAATGAAGAATTAATGTGTCAAATTTTCTGCATACAGGCATAAGCATCCGCATACACTACGCTTCACACTACGTGTAATTGCGTATTTTAACGCGTAGTCTACGAAATGTATACAAAGCGAGTATTTGATTTTGAAGCCGTAGTTTGGCGAAGCGTAATTGCGTAAAACTACGCGTAGTCCCAGCGTAGCGAAGTTGGCTGACTACGACCATCCCTGTATCCGGCCTCAGTATCTGGGGTATCCTGCCAGATTCGAATATCTGGATAGAAAAACCAGAAGTGCCCTTTAAATTTCTTTAAAATTTGCAAAGGGGAACACTAATTGATGATGTGGGGTCTTCAAATCCTTCCCCCCCCCCCCCCCAAAAAAAAATGGCTGTCAATTAACATTAGGCCTAGGTTCCAGACAGCAGTCGTGCAGCCCACATTGTGTTCAAAGTCCAACCGCACAACTGGGACATGACAGTTTTCAGCCAAGACACCTTTAAAAAAATTACGCAGCAATTGTGTTTTGGGTTAAATATAGGTGGTATCAGTGGCCTGTGGCACCCTGGCCTGGCGGTGGGAGCTGCGCAGGCAGCAGGAGCAGGGCAGTGCAGCAGCAGCAGGTGTAACGTGTGCCAGGAGCATGCCAGGAGCATGCCGGACGTGGCACGTGGCACTTGCCAAGTGGGACGTGGCACTTGCCAGGTGTGACGTGACACTTGCCAAGTGTCACATGGCACTTGCCATGGGTGATGTGGCACTTGCCAAGTGTCACGTGGCACTTGCCAAGTGTCACGTGGCCCGTGTCACATGGCCCGTGTCACTTGGCACGTGTCACTTGCCAAGTGCCACATGACACTTGGCAAGTGCCACGTGACACGTGCCAAGTGCCACGTGCCACGTGACAAGTGCCATGTGGCAAGTGCCGAGTGACAGTCATACAGCAGAGGAGAAGACACTAGGGCACACTAACTGTCACACTGGCACTGCTCACAGCACAGCAGTTCTGTAGAAAGCTAACACAGTGGTACTACTACTCTAACAACTACTAGCACTGATTGCTGTACTACAGTACTAACTACACAATAACACAGTAATCCTATCCCCTAATCCCTAAACTAACCTATACCTAAGGCTAATAGCTGGCCAGCAGGCAGCAGCTGGCCTGGTCTGTGCACAGCACACAAACAGACACATAGCAGCTGCATGCAGCACACACTGACTGTCACACAAATTACATCAAGCCAATTAATGATTTAACAATAGTGTAGTGATAGTGAAGGGGTTAATCACTGAACAGCTTCCGGTTTATCACTGTGTACAGCCCTTCCTAGGCTAGCAGCACTGGAGCACACACTCTAACTGTCACACTATGACATCAATCAAGCTAATTAATGATTTAACAATAGTGTAGTGATAGTAGTGAAGGAGTTAATCACTGAACAGCTTTAGGTTTGTAACTGGGTACAGCCCTTTGTAGGCCACCAGCACTGGAGCATGTCTCTCAGTGAGCATTCAGCAAGACGATCTGTCTCATCATGGCAGACCTCCTTGTTATACAGGGTGGCTGGCGAGTGTTCCTTTCTGTGATTGGGTGCCAGGGCTTAGGCTGGGAGGCCTCTGATTGGCTCAATGAGGTCAGGTGGGGCTGGCCAAGGTTCCCCTCTGTAATTGGTTGCTAGGGCTTCTGCTTGGAGCCTTCTGATTGGCTCCAGGATATAATCTCCTTAGTTACAGTATTTCAGATCCGGATACCCGCAATATCCGCAGATATCCGCGGTATGCGCCCAAAGATCCGCAGGTAGCTATCCAGATTTGGGCCCAGGTATCCAGAATTCGAATCCGGTCGGATAGCTGAAAAAAGTTCGGATATCCGGGTTACCCGGATATCCGGAATCCTGATGAACAGCCCTGCTATCTATACTCAGGCATCTATCTCTGGCTATCTATACTGAGGTACCTATTCCTGACTATCTATACTGAGGCATCTAATCCTGACTACTTATACCGAGGCATCTAATCCTGGCTATCTATACTGAAGCATCTATTCCTGACTATCTATACTGAGGCATCTAATCCTGGCTATCTATACTGAAGAATATATTCCTAACTACTGAGGTATCTAATCCTGGCTATCTATACTGAAGCATCTATTCCTGACTATCTATACTGAGGCATCTAATCCTGGCTACCTACAGTATACTGGAGGCAGCTGCTCCTGAGTCCTGGCTATTTAATGTAGGGTGGGAGATGGGTCCAAATTACGCATTAGGGCCCCGAGATGTGTAGCTCGGCCACTGTATATTCCTAGTAATATTATAAATGGGAAAGTTCGGATGTTTGTTACTCCACCACACAAAAAATGGCTGAACGGATTTGAATGAAATTTGGCACACACACACATTACCTGGAATAACATAGGATACTTTTTATTCCCATAACCAAAAAGTGGGCAGAGACAAATACAAATTTCACTGTGAAAATGTAAACTGCAGCCATTCTTACACTGTTAATGGTAGGGTTCTCAAACTTTGCACAGTCCGTCACTGGGTGACTAGAATTAATATTCATAAAAGTGGGTGGAGCCTATAAAAGCCAATCAAAATTCACCTATTGATTTTCAAGGGGAATATTTACATTGCTGCCATTCTTGCACTGTTAATGGCACAAGCCTCATACCTGGTACAGTTTATCATTGGATGACTGGGGTTTAAATTCAGAAAAGGGGGTGAAGCCATAAACAACCAATCAGATTTGCTTGATTTCAATGCAAATTATTAATGCCAAAGACCACAAAGCTCACAAACTTGGTCATTGAGCAATTGATTAATTGTTTGTTAGGGTTAGGAAAAGTGGGCGCAGCCAACACCAGCCAAATACATAACCGGGCAACGTTGGGTCATCAGTGGGTGGAGACAAATTAAAAAATGTACTGGGAAAATGTAAACTGCAGCCATTTTTACACTGTTAATGGTAGGGTTTTTAAACTTTGCACAGTTGGTAACTGGGTGACTGGGATTAATATTCAGAAAAGTGGGTGGAGCCTAAAAAAGCCAATCAAAATTCACCTATTGATTTTTAAGGGGAATATGTAATTGCTGCCATGCTTGCACTGTTAATGGCACAAGCCTCTAACCTGGTACAGTTGGTCATTGGGTGAGGTTCAAATTCGGGAAAGGGGGTGGAACCACAAACAGCCAATCAGATTTGTTTCATTTCAATGCAAATTATTGATGCTTAAAGAGACTCTGAAGCGAGTTAAATCTCGCTTCAGAGCTCATAGTTAGCAGGGGCACGTGTGCCCCTGCTAAACCGCCGCATACGCGCCGCTAAACGGGGGTCCCTTCACCCCCAAACCCCCCACTGCGACACTTGGTCGCAGGCTTGGTCACTCCTGGAGGCAGGGCTAACGGCTGCAGCCCTGCCTCCATTCGCGTCTATCAGCCGCGCATCGCCGCCTCTCCCCCACCCCTCTCAGTGAAAGAAGACTGAGAGGGGCTGGGGAGAGGCGGAGATACGCGCTGACAGACCAGGAAGCGCTCCCCCGCTGCACGGAGGGGGATTTGGGGGTCAAGGGACCCCCGTTAAGCTGCGGGATAGCGGTGGTTTAGCAGGGGCACAAGTGCCCCTGCTATATATGAGGTCTGAAGCGAGATTTATTCTCGCTTCAGACTCTCTTTAAAGCAGTTTAAAATCTGAACATAATATTCAATAAAAACATGTTTTCCTACTTTTTATATGCCATACGGTTAACATATTTGCATTTGTGCATAAGTATTATTATTCATTTATAAGTTATAGCTTGCCAAAAGTATTCATTCATTCATTCATGCAGACATGGTTTGACTCTCTCTCTGTGTCCGGGAGCTCCTGCACAGTCAGAGAAAGTGTCACATTCCACACTTGATACATTTAAGTAAACACAAGATTACATTGTTTAACTTTTGGAAGCGGCCAGATCTGAAGGCATTGAAGCTTCTAAAGCCTGTGTTAACCCTTTGAATGATGTTCTAGTAAAAAAAAAATGCTGGTTGTATATAATATGCTGTAAATAATCTATTAGAGCAAAGAAGAACTTATGGGTTATATTCCACTTTAAGACAGCAAAGCTCACAAACTAGGTCATTAGGTCATTGAGTAATTGTATGTTAGGGTTAGAAAAAGTGGGCGGAGCCAACACCAGCAAAATACATACCAGGGCAATGCCGGGCCATCAGCTAGTTATACATAACTATTGGCTTCAAATGCACTGGATGAGGTTTCATGTGACATACAGAATCAAGGCCAGATTTATATTCTTTACATCCCCAAATCTTCCATTCCATGTGTAGACCCCTTTTACATATATAACATTCATGTACAGTAGCTCCTCTCTTTCATGTACAGATTCATTATGCAGCCTCCTTTTTCATATTTGCAGTCTCCTCTTCCATATTCAGCAACCTTTTGGGCTGGAGCGCCCCTTTTGAGCAGGAGTTGCCCGATGCCCAAACCTTTGTAGTCTTTCCAGAAATCAGTCCACGATTGCATTAGTTGGAATTTAGGTGGAATTTATTCATGTGTGGAAAATTGAAAAGCTGTCATGTGGTCATATTTGAACATTTCTAGTAGCTAAAATATTTTTATTCTTTTGTTTCAGGTTGACGGTGAATGCCTGGATTTGGTACCTGACCTTGTGGTAATATCTGTTAACTACTAACAAAGTGTTGTTGAATTTAACTGAATTTTTATTTAAAAAAAAAATTATGCTGGAAGAATGTCATTGACCGACCAGTACAATTTGAGTGTATTATGAAATGAATACATCATGAAGAATATTTTCAATGTGGAAAGAAAGGCTCATTTGCCCTCTAAAAATAGGGATTGACAATATGAAGTAAAAAATAATTAACTGATGCAAAATTCCTGACAATTTTAAGTAAATGTATGTACCTTAGAAAATGGGCCAATCAAGTTGCCATGGTAGCAGCATTTGGCTTTTCAAGCTGCAGAAATGTATATAAATTTGCCATACAATTTCAGCCTGGTATTATTTGCATATTTTTAAGAACACTTTAACCAGTAAAAGACCGCTCCATGCCAACAGGCGTGGACGCAGCGGCAGCCTCAGGACCGCCTAACACCAATCGGCGTAAGGTCCTGGGGGCGGAGTTTGGAGGGGACGGCTTTGCATCCCCGCTTGAATGACGGAGCGGAGCAGCCTCCCAGTAGCGATCGCCGCTCAGAGACTGTTAGACGGGGAAACCGCCGTCTTTTATTACTGTACAGTGCTGCGATCTACGGCAGTGCTGTACTGGGGACAGCTGTGTGACACGGCTGTCCCACTGACACCCACAGGAGTGATCGGCTGTCATAGGCTGATGCCTACGACAGCGAATCACAGTGATTGGCTGGCGGTGACACAATAAAATAAATACAAAAAAAAATATTTTTATTACAAAATAAATAAGATAAATATTTGTAAAAAAATACAAACAAACACTGCACCACCAATCAGAGCCCACTAAGAGAGAGCTCTGTTGGTGGGCAGAAAAGAGGGGGGGAATCACTTGTATGCTGAGTTGGTTGGCCCTACAGCGAGGCCTTAAAGCTGCAGTGGCCCAATTTGTGAAAAATGACCTTGTCTTTAGGGAGTTTGGGCGCTGCCATATGCACCCATTGAAATAGCGGTATTAAGGGGAAATATTGGGTGCCAAAATAACCCCTCAATGCATATGGCAGTGCCTGAAAAATTATGTTTTTTGGATTTTTCACGACAATTGGCAGTCAGAGGGTGGAGGGGTTAGGCATCAGAAAGGGTGTTCCAACAGACAATGAATTTTATGAACAGAGCTAAAATTGGCTAATCAAAATTGTATGTGTGTACCAGGCTTTACAGCTAATACTGTACATACTGAAAGTAGCAGGGATCAGCATACAATATAGCTGGTTTACAATCAGTAAAGGCACAGAGTAACACCTTACACTGTACACACTGGAGGTAAATCAGCACACAGTGCAGGCACTAGAGAACAGCGTATACTGTACATACTGTAGGTAGCAGAATTCAGCACACTGCAGCTAGCATGCCAAAAATATGAGGATCACGTTGTGCGGCGTGCTTACCGCGCCGCACCGAAAAATGGGTGGGCCATGGACCAGAATATAGGTGTGGTAACGGGTGGAGACAAATTTACATGAACCTAGCAATGGTGGGACATTAGATTATGACAGTGGTGGCGAACCTTTTGGAGGCCGAGTGCCCAAACTGCAACCCAAAAGTCACGTATCTATCACAAAGTGGCAACAGCAATTTAAACTAAATACTGTACAAACGTTTTAACTCATACATGAACATTATGGAAAATCCAAGTTGAAAATAAACTGTGAAGATAAACAATTTCATTCATCCTACTCCTGAAAAATGTATTCAATTTTTGGAACCTCCCAGTTTTATTTTCTGTTTTAAAAAGCTAAAAAAGTAGGTTTAATCCTATTGTCTCATATGATAAGGATTCAGCTTTTCCCATAGTCTCGCAGTTAGCAATCATGCGACGCCCAACAAGACAAATTCAGCAATCATGAGGCCCCCAACAAATCATGAGGCCCCCAACAAGACAAATTCAGCAGTCATGAGGCCTCCAACAAATCATGAGGCCCCCAACAAGACAAATTCAGCAATCATGAGGCCCCCAACAAATCATGAGGCCCTCAACAAGACAAATTCAGCAATCTTGAGGCCCCCAACAAATCATAAGGCTCCCAACAAGACAAATTCAGCAGTCATGAGGCACATAAATAGACAGCATTTCACATAAATAGGCAGAATGCCCCCTTAATATGGTAGCCCCCCAAGTTAGGTAGTGAGTGACAGGGACCCCCAGGTTAGCTAGTGAGTGACAGGCGCCTCCAGTTAGGTAGTGAGTGACAGGGACCCCGATAGTGAGTGCCAGGGAGCCCCTTCAGGCAGTGAGTGAGTGCCAGGGAGCCCCTTTAGGCAGTGAGTGAGTGCCAGGCAACCCCTTTAGGCAGTGAGTGAGTGAGTGCCAGGGAGCCCCTTCAGGCAGTGAGTGAGTGACAGGGAGGCCCTTTAGGTAGTGAGTGAGTGCCAGGGAGCCCCTTCAGGCAGTGAGTGAGTGACAGGGAGCCCTTTAGGCAGTGAGTGAGTGACAGGGAGCCCCTTTAGGCAGTGAGTGAGTGACAGGGAGCCCCTTTAGGCAGTGAGTGAGTGACAGGGAGCCCCTTTAGGGAGTGAGTAAGTGACAGGGAGCCCCTTTAGGGAGTGAGTGAGTGCCAGGGAGCCCCTTTAGGCAGTGAGTGAGTGCCAGGGAGCCCCTTTAGGTAGTGAGTGAGTGACAGGGAGCCCCTTTAGGCAGTGAGTGAGTGCCAGGGAGCCCCTTTAGGGAGTGAGTGAGTGCCAGGGAGCCCCTTTAGGCAGTGAGTGAGTGCCAGGGAGCCCCTTTAGGCAGTGAGTGAGTGCCAGGGAGCCCCTTTAGGCAGTGAGTGAGTGCCAGGGAGCCCCTTTAGGGAGTGAGTGACAGGGAGCCCCTTTAGGGAGTGAGTGACAGGGAGCCCCTTTAGGGAGTGAGTGACACGGAGCCCCTTTAGGGAGTGAGTGAGTGACAGGGAGCCCCTTTAGGCAGTGAGTGAGTGACAGGGAGCCCCTTTAGGCAGTGAGTGAGTGCCAGGGAGCCCCTTTAGGGAGTGAGTGAGTGACAGGGAGCCCCTTTAGGGAGTGAGTGAGTGACAGGGAGCCCCTTTAGGCAGTGAGTGAGTGCCAGGGAGCCCCTTTAGGCAGTGAGTGAGTTCCAGGGAGCCCCTTTAGGCAGTAAGTGAGTGCCAGGGAGCCCCTTTAGGCAGTGAGTGAGTGCCAGGGAGCCCCTTTAGGCAGTGAGTGAGTGCCAGGGAGCCCCTTTAGGCAGTGAGTGACTGCCAGGGAGCCCCTTTAGGGAGTGAGTGAGTGACAGGGAGGCCCTTTAGGTAGTGAGTGAGTGACAGGGAGGCCCTTCAGGGAGTGAGTGAGTGCCAGGGAGCCCCTTTAGGAAGTGAGTGAGTGACAGGGAGCCCCTTTAGGGAGTGAGTGAGTGACAGGGAGCCCCTTTAAGGAGTGAGTGACAGGGAGCCCCTTTAGGGAGTGAGTGAGTGACAGGGAGCCCCTTTAGGGAGTGACCGACAGGGAGGCCCTTTAGGGAGTGAGTGAGTGACAATGAGGCCCTTTAGGCAGTGAGTGAGTGCCAGGGAGCCCCTTTAGGCAGTGAGTGAGTGCCAGGGTGCCCCTTTAGGGAGTGAGTGAGTGCCAGGGAGCCCCTTTAGGAAGTGAGCGAGTGACAGGGAGGCCCTTTAGGTAGTGAGTGAGTGCCAAGGAGCCCCTTTAGGGAGTGAGTGAGTGACAGGGAGTCCCTTTAGGCAGTGAGTGAGTGCCAGGGAGCCCCTTTAGGGAGTGAGTGAGTGAGTGAGTGAGTGAGTGAGTGACAGGGAGCCCCTTTAGGCAGTGAGTGAGTGCCAGGGAGCCCCTTTAGGCAGTGAGTGAGTGCCAGGGAGCCCCTTTAGGCAGTAAGTGAGTGCCAGGGAGCCCCTTTAGGCAGTGAGTGAGTGCCAGGGAGCCCCTTTAGGCAGTGAGTGAGTGACAGGGAGCCCCTTTAGGGAGTGAGTGAGTGACAGGGAGCCCCTTTAGGGAGTGAGTGAGTGACAGGGAGCCCCTTTAGGGAGTGAGTGAGTGACAGGGAGGCCCTTTAGGTAGTGAGTGAGTGACAGGGAGGCCCTTTAGGGAGTGAGTGAGTGAGTGCCAAGGAGCCCCTTTAGGAAGTGAGTGAGTGACAGGGAGGCCCTTTAGGTAGTGAGTGAGTGCCAGGGAGCCCCTTTAGGTAGTGAGTGAGTGCCAGAGAGCCCCTTTAGGCAGTGAGTGAGTGCCAGGGAGCCCCTTTAGGGAGTGAGTGACAGGGAGGCCCCCCCCTCTAGCCGCCGCCGCCGCTCCCCTCCCCCTTACCTCGCAGCAGACCTCATGATCAGCGGCGACCCGACCAGTACCAGCGGGCGCCGGACGCACCCGCTCGATATGCAGAAGTGATGTCACTTACGCATATCAGTGCGGGCGCTGGGTCCTAGCGCCCGCACGATTAGTCGGCGGCTCGCCGCCTGATCCTGAGCTTTGAGTGACGCGGCGACTGGAGGGAGCCGCTGACAGAGGGGGTGAGCGGCGGCTGGGCGGAGACCCGTGGCACCCCAGGACAGATTGGGGGCACGTGCCCCCCCAAAATAGGGCTAGCGACGCCCCTGCTCTCAGCTGTGTCAGCACAGAAATTCAGCAGTCCTCTGCAGACACAGCTATTGTGTAAACACAGTATGTTAACAATATGTCTGCTTCCATGAAAGCAGGACGTAGACACGCTGCAGATTTATTGCAGAATTTGTATCAGCTGTAACAAAAAAATGTGTTTCTTTTAAGGTTATTATGCAATAATAACATAAGGAAAGGAGGAATTTCAAAAATATGACCAATGTACCACACACATACAGTACCTGTATGTTCAGTTTTTCCCCAGTTATGATAAAGATAATTGGAAACTTATAATTGTTAGGGTGTGTATATTAATAGATTGACAATCTAACACACACCATACAATCTTTAGAAAAATTGAAGAAAAATTTCCAGCATTCCGGATCAATAAAAATCCAAAAAAAAATGAGGCAACCAAACGGATTTTTCAGTCGAATGAAAAAAAAAAACTTTTTGGGGGGAGATCTGATCATATTTATCAAAGTGCCATAAAATCAGATCATTTTATTGTATCGTGTGTGACCACCTTTAGACAGATGTCTTTTTTCAACTAAACTATGTAACTATGATGTCAATATTGGGATAAAATTACTTTGATTACATTATATAATTGCCTAAAAATGTGAGTTTTATAGTTAGATTTCAAGATCTTCAGGGGATAGCAAGTGCCAAATAAATTGTAGAAGGGAGTTCCAGAGGAGAGCAGAGGCTTAGGAAAAGTCCTAAAGGGGGAATAATACAGCACATTTGAAGCAATCATGTCCTCAAGGTTTTTTATTCAGTTGTGATTCTGTGTTAGGCACAGGGAGTAGTATGTTATATATATGTGTGCGTGAGGCTACTTTTATAGCTTACATATAAGCATGTATGGGTGTGAGGCTACTTTTATAATGGTGCTTTGTGGTCCGTCGAGCAGTATAGTTGCATTCAGGCCCGGATTTACATGACAGCAGATGTCCTGGCACCCTACACTGCACGCTCCACCAACCTACAAACCCCGCCGAACTGCACCCCAAGTGTGCTGGCTGTCTCAGCTGTCACTTCTTCCTTACCCGCCATAGGAAGTTACAGGTCTCCCTTAGCATTAGGCAACCAGAGGTACCCTCAGTATTAAAAACGAGTGGTGCCCCTGACTGAAGTATAAGTGCACCAACACGTTAAAGTGGTAATAAGCTATAAAAATCAACATTTTGAAAACCACTGTAATGTGTTTGCTAAACTTACAACTATGTGACCCTGCCTTATAATCCTTTTATTTATAAGGATACAAGTAGTACCAGTATCATTTATATAATCAGGGCCATTCATTTACCATAAGGCACTGTAGGCGGCTCACTCCCCTCCTCGAGCGTCCCCTGCCCTCCTTCCCTATGCAGAGTCCCTAAGTGGAGCGTAAATGAGAGGTTACGCACCCAACTCTTGGCATTCCACTAACGAGATCTCACTTCATTTGGGGGCACCTTTTTAGCTACTTAATACTGAGGGTTCTTCTGGATACCTTGTGCTAAGGGACACCTGTAGCTACCTATGATTGGCGAGGGAAGTAAGGGAGAAGTGACAGCAGGGCCAGCCAGCCCACTTCCAGTGCGGTTTAACGGGTGTTCGTTGGTTCATGGAGAGTGAATTCTAGGGTGCCAAGACATCCGTGCCTATAGGTTCCAGTGATGTAAATCCGGGCCTGTATATAATAATAATATTTTTATAGTGCTTTTCTCCCTGGGGACTCAAAGCTCTGTGACCCTGTGTTCTGTAGTCTCAAAGGCTCGCGAAAAGAGGTGGGGTTTTAGCCTTTTCTCAGAGCTGTCCAGAGAAGGAGCCTTTCCCACTGACTGTGGAAGTGAGTTCCATAGAGTCGTGGCTGCATGGGAGAAGGCCTGTGCGCCAAATGTGTTTAAGGGGATCCTGGCAATAACCAAAGTCATCTTATTTGCAGAGCAGAGGGTGGGTGGACCTATTTCATTACCTAGGTCCTATCAGAGCTGGCCTTAGAGTATGCGGGGCCTGGGGCGAGTGTCATATGCGTGGCCTAGAGGCATAAGTGAAGGCCATGTACCGTACCACTACAGTCACGGGCTTGTCCACCTCTAAAGCAGTATGCCTTATTATTGTTTAAAAACATGTTAAAGGCCCCTAAGCCAACCAATACAGGAACAATTACAATACGTAATGTAATCAAACTACCTATCCCTAGCTCCCCAGCCAGCCTCTACCTATCCCTAGCTCCCCATGAAACCTAGCACCAATCCCCAGCCAGTCTGAAAGCTCCAGCCTGAGCCCCCTCTAGCTCCAGTCTATGCTTGACTTACCTAAATGCCCCTGGGGCCCTCAGGCTGGAGCTCTTGCACGTTACCTTAATCAGACATTTGGGAAGCTTCATGTCAGTGCAGAAATTCATTACAAAAATGCAAACGGCATAGTACAGTAAAGCATGCTGCAGACGAAAACCTAAGCAATAAAAGGGGACGCGGTGCAAAATATAAGGTGTGTAAAACAAAATAGGAAAATCTGAGTATTTGTGAATGGCACACTGCTCAGAACACAAACAGCTAGACTTCTGTAGACCTTTCCTTCACCACCACCAAAATCAGCATGGTATGGCAGGCATGACATGCGAGGCCCTCTTCATGTGCGGGGCCTGGGGCGATCGCCCCACTTGCCACCCCCAAAGGCCGCCTCTGGGTCCTATGACTCTTAATCTTTCCATTGCCAGTGACAGAAGGCTGACAGCTGCTGGTGTGAGGTGACTGATAAGATAAGCTGCTGTTGAAACCAGTTCTGTTACTCAGAAATTCCTGTGCAGGGTTCTCAGTGGGGTACATCAAAAAAGGGCATCTGGAAAAAAGGGTGCGGGGTGTAAACGAAAAGCAGTAATACCGTTTATAAAAATATTGTGCTGTATTTCGTTTACAAAAAATATTTTACAAATGTATAAATCATTAAATAATGTGTATGAAATCAGCAATTGTGAAAACGTTAATCTTTCCTGTTTAAAAATCGAAACGTATAATTACGTTTCTTAAAAAAACGATAATATATGTTTAATCGTTATAATTGTATATTATTGTGAATAACCTTCATTTATCGTTTCTTATTTTAATAAAATCTGAAAATATTGTTTATTACGAAGATATAAATATAACTACGTTCGTAATAGGTGTATTAAAACATTAGTAAGTATTACTAACATTTTAATAAAAAACTAAACCTAACCCTACTCTCACACAGAACCCTCCCTGTACCTATCCCTAAACCCTAGACCCCCCTAGTGGTGCCTAAACCTAAGACCCCCCTGGTGGTGCCTAAACCTAAGACCCCCCTGGTGGTACCTAACCCTAAGACCCCCCTGGTGGTACCTAACCCTAAGACCCCCCTGGTGGTACCTAACCCTAAGACCCCCCTGGTGGTGCCTAAACCTAAGGCCCCCCTGGTGGTGCCTAAACCTAAAACCCCCCTGGTGTTGCCTAAACCTAAGACTCCCCTGGTGGTGCCTAAACCTAAAACCCCCCTGGTGGTGCCTAAACCTAAGACCCCCCCCCCTGGTGGTGTCTAAACCTAAGACCCCTCTGGTGGTGCCTAAACCTAAGAACCCCTGGTGGTGCCTAAACCTAAGACCCCCCTGGTGGTGTATATTGTTCTGTAACTATACCTAACCCTACTATCACACAGAACCCTCCCTGTACCTATCCATAACCCCCAGTCACCCCTGGTGGTGCCTAAACCTAAGCCCCCTGGTGGTGCCTAAACCTAAGACCCCCCTGGTGGTACCTAACCCTAAGAACCCCCTGGTGGTGCCTACACCTAAGACCCCCCCTGGTGGTGCCTAAACCTAAGACCCCCCTGGTGTTGCCTAACCCTAAGAACCCCCTGGTGGTGCCTACACCTAAGACCCCCCCTGGTGGTGCCTAAACCTAAGACCCCCCTGGTGGTACCTAACCCTAAGAACCCCCTGGTGGTGCCTACACCTAAGACCCCCCCTGGTGGTGCCTAAACCTAAGACCCCCCTGGTGTTGCCTAACCCTAAAATCCCCCTTTGTAATCGCTTTATTGTGTGGATAATAAATGTTTTACAAATAGTGAATGTAAAATATATATTGCAATTTACGTTACGTACTGATCGCTTTATTTTGTGAATAATAATGTTTTACAAACAGTAAGGGATAAAATTTAAAATAATGTTTTAGTTAAATACGATAAATATGTTTAGTATTTGTATAAACGTTATTCGTCACGGGTGCATTTTCTGAACTTAAATCATCACAAACAGAGTTGTAAAACATTAAAAATCTCCAGCATCCTTTTTTCCTGTTCGGCGCCCATTAAACGATATTTATTATAGAAGTGAATGGCGGCGCCCTTTTTGTCCACTAGCTGCCGGCACCCTTTTTTCCTGCTTCATCTCAGTGAGAGTATTTATAAACTCTGGGAGGAGGGTGGGCAAATGTACACAAACATTGATGCTTTGATGCAGAGGAGAGAAAAGCAGTAAGGGCTCATACCTACATTGCATCTTTTTGCATAATTTTCTTGAGGACTGGTGATTTTTTTGCACAACGTGGGATTGTTTCCACAATCTCACAATGTGGGTACATGCACACAATTAACCAAATTACATTTTACAATGTGCAGCAATCATGACTGTCACAGCAGATCAGATCTTTAAGATCCCCAACAATTCCAGCAGAACGCTCCAGGCTATGTGAGCGCAGCCGAGAGCGGTGCGATCGCGAGCGTCTCGCCTGCGCACTCACACAGGGGCAAAAAATGCCGGTCAGCATCTGCAACAAAGGGGACCCTGGGTGACCAGCTGGGAGCAGAGCTGCGGCCAGGGACAAATAGGCTGCCAGGGGCTGGAGGAAGCCCCAGGTAAGTAGATCTTGTATTTTCTTTTCAGCTCAGATAGAAATTAAATCGCGATTAGAACTTTAGAGACACTAAAGTTGGGGAATGCCTGCTGTGGTCTCTCCTCTTCCCAAATCTTTTTATTAAAAACTTGCACACATAATACTCTCCTCCTCCCATCAACCCAGTGCAGTTTGGGGAAGCGAGGAGGAGACATGGGGGGCGGAGCTGAGATGGTGGTGGACAGCAAGGAAACAGGAACTAGAAACCACCAGCTCAGGGAGGCGGGACAAGAAGGACAGAGCCTGGAGAGTGCAGTGTGATGTGACCAGCCCAGGGTAATGTAAACAAACGCCACACAACACAAGTACACATGCTGCACCCATCGACCACGACTTGTGGGTTTCCTAGTGATGTATGACGCATGTATACACCCACTTTCCACTATAGCTGGAATCAAAATACCGCAGGGGCCAAAAAACATGTTCGCTATAACCGAAATTCTATTGTATCCGGGTTTACTACAACAGGTGTTACTCCCATATACTTAAATAGCTCCCTCTTTTGGAGGAAGTCGGGACAGTCCCTCTTTGGGAGCCCTGTCTCTCTGTCCCTCTTTCCTCCCCATTTGTTCCTCTTTCAGGACTTTGTCCCTCTTTCTATGTAAATATATGTATTTCCCTACTGAAAAATATGTTTAATTGCCTTTAAACTTTATTCCCATCTTATAAATTGATATATTTCTTATATAAATGTTGATATGAAGGAAAATGCACCAGGATAGAAAGGACCAGTGTGGTTTGAATTATAAAACAACATATTTTTCTTAGGAAATCTTTATGGTTTGTGTGACTAGGGGTGTGCCATGGTCATGGTTAGGGATGTGGCTTAAAGCAGATCTGAGATGAAAAACAAACTATAACAAGTAACTTGTCTATATATATCTTATCTAAAGTTTAGCTAGTTTACACAAATCTGTTGCAAATCTAGCTGCAAGCAGCTTTAATAGAATATGATTATTTCTTCCTGTGATACAATAACAGCAACCATGTTGTTTGTAAACATTACAGAGAGGCAGGCTTATCTGCATCTTGAGCTAAAAAAGCTAATCCTCCCTACTCTTTCCTCCTCCTCTCTGCCTCTGAAATCTCTGGCTACTAATACCTCCCCCTCCTCCTGCCCAGACTTAGCTCCCATGAGCCCTTGCTACTGTCTGAAAGTGCCTTTGAAAACCTGTGGGCGTGGCTTGTTTAGTTTATAGGGAATTGGAGTATTAAAATAAAAACAAAAAAGTATTTTGCTTGAGGAATGCCCTATAAACAATAGGAAAGGAACACAATTATGCAATAAGTAAAAGCTTATCTCAGATCCACTTTAAATGTCCCTCTTTCTCGTCTCAAAAAGTTGGGAGGTATGTACTTATAATGGTGCTGGACCAGGAGGGTTACTATATATCAGAGTTTATTATAGTGAGATTACACTGTATACGAAATATGCACTGAACACCATCAGTCATTCTTGGATAGATGAAGCAATTTACAGTAATGTGTTTAAAGAGAACTAGAAGTGAGAAGTATATGGAAGTTGCCATATTTATTTATTTTTAAATAATACCAGTTGCCTGGCTGTCCAGTTGATCCTCTGCCTCTAATACTTTTAGCCAATGACCCTGAACAAGCATGACGATCAGGTGTTTCTGACTGACATCTGACTGAATTAGTCACATGTTTGTTTCAGGTGTTGTGATATTCAGACACTACTGCAGACAAAGATCAGCAGGACTGCCAGGCACCTGGTTTTGTTTAACCACTTTGTCCTCCTTGACGTATAAAAACGTCAAGGAGGACATGCGCGCTCCCGCGGCCGATCGCGCACGTGTACGCCCACTCCCGGCCGTGGATTCATTAGCCCAGGAATCAATGTATCGGGCTATGGTGCCCGATCACTGATTCCTCTGCCCCGCTGAAAAAGCGACAGCTTCTCTCAGAAGCTACGCTTTTCCTGACGCTATGTCCCTCTAAGCGTACATTGTACGCTTAGAGTGACGTCATGTAAACAAACTCAAGATTGCCATCTTGTGGCCAAAAAGTAAAACTACATCTAAAAGTAAAAAAACATTACAATACACAAATATTTCCCCAAATAAAACACTATTTATATCCCACCCTCCCAAAAATACCCACATAAAATGTTTAATAAAAAAAAACAAAAAACATTACTATGAAAAAAAAAACCATAAATATTTACCTAAGGGTCTAAACTTTTTAAATATCTATAAGATATTATTATGAATATTATTATATTAAGATGAAATATTTCTCTATATTTTTTTTTTATAAGCTTGTAAATAGTGATGGATGCAAAACGGAAAAAATGCTCTTTTATTTCCAAATAAAATATTGTTGCGATACATTGTGATAGGGACATAATTTAAACGGTGAAATAACCGTGACAAATGGGCAAATACAATACGTGGGATTTAATTATGGAGGCATGTATTATTTTAAAACTATAATGGCCGAAAACTGACAAATAATGAATTTTTTCATTTTTTTTTTCTTATTCTTACTGTTAAAATGCATTTACAGTAAGGTAGCTTTTAGCAAAATGTACCCCCCAAAGAAAGCCTAATTGGTGGCGGAAAAAACAAGATATAGATCAGTTCATTGTGCTAAGTAGTGATAAAGTTATAGGCTAATGAATGGGAGGTGAACATTGCTCGGATGCATAAAGTGAAAACGACTGAGAGCTTAAGTGGTTAAAGGCAAATACATATGGCAGCTTCCATATCCTATAGGTTCCCTTAAAGAGATTCTGTAAGATCAAAAAGTTCCCCTGGGGGGGTACTCACCTTGGGAGGGGGAAGCTTCAGGGTTCCAATGAGGCTTTTGAAGCCATCCTCTGTCCCACGGGGGCTCGCTGCAGCCCTCCAAAAAGCCGCCCAACAGACTTGACAGCCTGTTCAATATTTACCTTTGCAGACTCCAGCGGGGGCGCTGTTGCGGCTTTCGGCTTCGAAGTCAGCGGAAATACCCGATCTCAGTCAGGTCTGCTCTACTGCGCAGGCGCCGGACACTTGTGCCTGCACAGTAGAGCAGCGATCGGGTATTTCCGCCTACTTCGGAGCCAACAGCTGCCACAGCTCCTGCGCAGGAGTCAGGAAGATAAATATTTACATCCCCGCTGTTCGGAGGGCTGCAGCGAGACCCCCGAAGGACAGAGGATGGCGTGGGAAGCCTCCCCCACCCAAGGTGAGTACCCCTCAGGGGAACTTTTTGACGTTACAGGTTTTTTTTAAAACTATGCCTGTGCAGTTTCCAAAGGTGTCCACTTATGATCCCATCTTTTTTTGTCCAATCTTACCACTCCTATGCAATATGAGGAACAGCCTAAATTATATATTTAATATATTCACTCAGATTACCCTTCTACTGCATAGATTTGGTAAGATTGGACAAAAAAAGATTGTATCATTAGTGGCCACCATTAGAGGGCAGATACCCTGCCAGCGAGATGTGCCATAAGTGACCACTTATCAGAGCTACTAATAGACTGTTATAGTCTGGGGTTCGCTAGACAATGGCAGAGCCAGATCATCCGCAAGGCAAACCTAGGCAGCTGCCTAGGGCCTGTAGAGAGTCTAGGGGCCTGGTGGATGCTAACGCCACCAAATCTTACTACAAAAGCCAGGTGACCATCAGCGGTGGGCAGAAACTGCTATCTTGCCTAAGGCCCCATTTTATCTTCAACCTTTTCTGGCCAATGGAGGATGCGGAGTGTATCTGACTGACATGCTATGCATGACTACCAGGCACTGCGTTTCCTCTCTCTCGTTGCCTGCATGATACCAGACTGAATAATGGACAATTACTGGCTTCTGACGCACTCAGCATCACTGACCACAGACAAGCGTTCTGATCAGATGCTCTGGTTTTCCTGATTGTAAATTCCTTTCCTTCCAACTTTTTGAAAAAGGGTCATTTTTTGATACCAAGAAGAAAAAAAGCAAATGAATGTTGGCCTCTAATTGCCACCAGTTGTGACTCCCAGCCCTGACAGGAAAATAAAAAGGAAGAAAGCGCTTGCTCTGGCTTGAAAACCTGTAGTAAAGAAGAAAAAAATACAATTATAAGGCATGTTTCACACATGACATTATTTGTGTGCAAATTGCGCTTTAGCGAATTTACATTTGTCGCATATCTAATGCAAGTCAGTGGCATCACATTGGACATGCGTTGTGTGAATTTTCGCATTCCAATTTTCTGCAGAAGAAACGGCCTACATGCTTGCTTCTTCTACACAATGGACATGCTCGTCGCATATAATTAAGAATGTGAAAATTTGAAAGTGAATTTTAGTTGATTATATATAATGTAATTTACATTAACTTCCTTGGTGTGCATGGGAACATCGGAATGCGAAAATTTGCATAAAAACACAGCTTAGGAGTCTTTTAGTTAATCAATTGGCCAAAAATGATACTGTATAAAGAGAGGTGGCCCTGTTATTCCTTTTATGTTGTCCCCCTTCATAGGCTAAATGAGGCCTGCAGTATCTGTGAAGGGAATTGCTGGCAGGAAGCCACTTGTGTGCACTAAAATGCCTCCCTTCAGGACCAGCCCAAGCAGGATACAGCCCCAGGGGAACACATTTTAGATGGGCGGGTCTGCCGGTCATCTCGAAATCCATCACTGCGCGTTTGGTTGCTCCCTTTCTGTCTGCAGAAATCAATAGCATTGATTGATTTAATCTGGAAAATATTTCAAATTATGATCGGACAGCCATATTGTGGCATCGATCTCCAGCAGATTTAATCATATTGATCGAATCTGATGGATAAAATTGATAAGTGTATGAGCACCTTATTCCCTGCAGATAACATGAACATCTTTGGCCAAAAGATTGTAAGCCTGCCCACCAACGCCAAGGTAGACTCCTCTCGGACAGGTCCTACACTACACTACGCTACCCTACTCTAATAGATGCTAGTCATCTTTTACCTCGTGTGTTTTTTTTTTTTTTAGTACAAAGTATTTGTATATTCTATTCTGGGGCATGATTAGCTGTGCGCCTTTACTGTGTCTCTGTGATGTTCCATGTCTGAAATATTCCCTCTGGGAAGATCAGATTACTAAAAAAAAGAAGGGACTTCACAGAGACAAAATTAAGTAGCTAATTATGATTAATAGTAAAATAGCATGTTAACTTTGTTTGATGTCCCATTTCTCAGGCATTCCCACTTCCCCCTGCAGGCTAGCAGAAAATGGGAATATCTGCAGAATGGGACTTCACAGACACTAAACAAAGGTAACCATGCTTCAGAGGAGAACATACAAATACTGTTATCTAACACTACATCTCCCAACCTGTATGCCCTACCCTATCACTACAGTCACCATGGGCGTCCGCAGAAAATTTTCCAGGGGGGGGCAAAAAGTGGGGAGTTAAAAACTTGGGCTGGTGTTGTGTGGCGCGCGTAGCGCGCCAAAAAATGGAGCTACGTCATGCGGCGCGCGTAGCGCGCCGCGCCGAAAAATGGGTGTGGTCATGAACCAGAATGTGGGTGTGGTCGTGGGTGGAGACAAGTTTACATGAACTAAGCAATGGTGGGACATTAGATTAGGACAATGGTGGCGAACCTTTTGGAGGTCGAGTGTCCAAACTGCAAAGTCACTTTACTATCACAAAGTGCCAACAGCAATTTAAACTAAATACAAACGTTTTAACTCATACATGAACATTATGGAAAATTAAGTTGAAAATAAACTGTGAAGATAAACAATTTCATCCATCGTACTCCTGAAAAAAATTATTCATTTTTTTTAGAACCTCCCAGTTTCATTTTCTGTTTTAAAAAGCAGAAAAAGTAGGTTTAATGCTATTGTCTCATATGATGATGATTCAGCTTTTTCCATAGTCTCGCAGTTAGCAATCATGTGACCCCCAACAAGACAAATTCAGCAATCATGAGGCCCCCCCCATCAAGACAAATTCAGCAATCATGAGGCCCCCAACATGACCAACTCAGCAATCATGAGGCCCCCAACAAGACAAATTCAGCAATCATGAGGCCCCCAACAAGACAAATTCAGCAATCATGAGGCCCCCAACAAGACAAATTCAGCAATCTTGAGGCCCCCAACAAATCATGAGGCCCCCAACAAGACAAAGTCAGTAACCATGAGGCCCGCAACAAGACAAATTCAGCAGTCATGAGGCACATAAATAGACAGCTTTTCACATAAATAGGCAGAATGCCCCCTTAATATGTAGACACCTCTCACCTGGCAGCAGTTCCCCAAAATACACTCAATCTGACAGCAGTGGTTCCCCAAAAATAGGTAGCCCCAGGTCTATAGGTGTCCCCAGAATAGGTGGCCAGCGGTATAGATGTCCCCAGAACTGGTAGCCAGGGGTAGAGATGTCCCCAGAACAGGTAGCCAGGGGTATATGTGCCCAGTATATGTAGGCACGGGTATATGTCCCAGTATATGTAGGCAGGGGGTATATGTCCCAGTATATGTAGGCAGGGGTATATGTCCCAGACAGTATATGTAGGCAGGGGTATATGTAGGCAGGGGTATATGTCCCAGACAGTATATGTAGGCAGGGGTATATGTCCCAGACAGTATATGTAGGCAGGGGTATATGTCCCAGACAGTATATGTAGGCAGGGGTATATGTCCCAGACAGTATATGTAGGCAGGGGTATATGTCCCAGACAGTATATGTAGGCAGGGGTATATGTAGGCAGGGGTATATGTCCCAGTATATGTAGGCAGGGGTATATGTCCCAGACAGTATATGTAGGCAGGGGTATATGTCCCAGACAGTATATGTAGGCAGGGGTATATGTCCCAGACAGTATATGTAGGCAGGGGTATATGTCCCAGTATATGTAGGCAGGGGTATATGTCCCGGTATATGTAGCCAGGGGGATATGTCCCCAGAAAAAGTGGCCATGTGTGCAGGAGGAGGGGAGCAGCGGAGAGAAGAGGGAGAGCTATGGGCACTCACCTTAGGGGGCTCTCCCTCCCTCTCTCGCTCTCCCCTCCGGAGTCCGGAATGAAGTGTGCAGCGGCTGGCAGCGGTGGGCGGAACTTACCTCCTCTCGTCGCACGCGCCGGATGGATTAGCCGCTACTCTGGCCTGATCCAGACCAGAGTGCGGCACCAGAACTTCCGGCGCAGGAGCGAGAGGAGGTAAGTTCCGCCCACCGCTGCCAGCCGCTGCACACTTCATTCCGGAGGGGACAGCGAGGGAGAGAGAGACCCCTAAGGTGAGGGAAGGGGGGGGAGACGTCCGCCCTTCCCCACTGTGCCCATAGCGCTCTCTCTCTTCTCTGCGTGTTCCCCTCCTGCTGGCTGCACGGGCACGCGGCCAGGGGGGGGCAGCGGGCGGCCAGGCTCGGGCAGATGCCCGGTTTTGCCATATGTGCGGACGCCCATGACAGTCACTGTCAGTCTGTCTAACCCTTCATCTCCTAACCTGTATGCCCTACCCTATCACTACAGTCACTGTGAGTCTGTCTATCCCAACATCTCCTAACCTGTATGCCGTACCCTATCACTACAGTCACTGTCAGTCTGTCTAACCCTTTATCTCCTAACCTGTATGCCCTACCCTATCACTACAGTCACTGTGAGTCTGTCTATCCCTACATCACCTAACCTGTATGCTCTGCCCTATCACTGCAGTTAGTCAGTGAGTGTGTGTCTGTGTGCGTCACTCTACTTCAGTCAGGGTATGTCATTCAGTCGGTGCTATGCTACGTACACACATGCGACAACGATCGTTCGTTGAGGACGACGAACGAACTTTTAATTGACGAAAGAACGACCGAAGTAAAGTAGTTGTAAAAAGTGTGTAACGATCACATCGTTAGAACGAACGTTACATCGCGTAAAAGCACTTAATGCGCCTGCGCATAAAATAGTAAAGTTCCTTGGAGAAAAAGTGAAATGCGCATGTCCAGCCTGGTACGAACGATCGTTTCCAACGATGTACCACTTTTGCTAACGATCGTCGGTGGTAAAAATCCGCCAAGACAGAACTTTGTTTTGTAGCGATTTGCCTCGTTCATCGTTTGCCTTAATAGTCGTTGGTTCGTTTTTTTGTAACGATCGTCGTTGGTAAAGATCGGGGAACGATCGTTACAAACGACTATAGTCGCATGTGTGTACGCACCTTAAGTCTGTATGCCTGGCTGTGTGAAGGTGGGCAATCATCATTAGACATTTGTCATAATTTAGACATTTGTTGTATGGAAAAATTGATTAAAACAAAAATCTATTAAAAATTAGGTCATTATTAAATAATTTTTGATCAATATATCAATCAAACATTAGCTTGATTACTCAGTTCTTTAGTTCTTGATTACCCAGGGGGCGCAGGGGTCACCCGCCAGTTTGTGCAGGGTGGTACTCAGATAAAGGATCAATATTAGGGGGATATCGATCGTTTATCTGATCTTCAAAAAATCTAATAGTGTATGCCCAGCTTCATTGTGAACCCTGATTTGTCATTTAGTCAGTCTGTCAGTGCAAACCTAATACACATTATTTATTATTATTATTATTATTTTTTTTTGCATTTGTAACATTTTGTATTTTTTTTGTTCTTTTTTTTAGGGGGGGGGGGGGGGGGGTCTTTTTTTTGCATTATTTTTTTACATTTTGTATTTTTTTTGGGGGGGGGGGGGGGGGCTACAACAACAACAACAAAGTAAAGAAGAAAGTTATTGCCCTGAGTGAAGGATAATACTCACCTAGCATATTTATTAGATACTCACCTAGTCTTGTTTTTTTTAGATACTTACTTAGACTATTTTATAGATACTCACCTGGTTTTGTTTTTTTAGATACTTACCCAGACTGTTTTAAAGACACTCACCTAGTTTTTTTTTTTTTTTTTTAGATACTCACCCGGACTGTTTTATAGATACTTACCTAGTTTTTTTTTTTTTTTTAGATACTTACCCAGACTGTTTTATAGATACTCACCTAGCTTTGTTTTTTTTAGATACTTACCCAGACTGTTTTATAGATACTCACCTAGCTTTGTTTTTTTAGATACTTACCCAGACTGTTTTATAGATACTCACCTAGTTTTGTTTTTTAAGATACTTACCCAGACTGTTTTATAGATACTCACCTAGTCTTGTTTTTTTTAGATACTTACCCAGACTATTTTATAGATACTCACCTAGTTTTTTTTTTTTTTTAGATACTTACCCAGACTGTTTTATAGATACTCACCTAGCTTTGTTTTTTTAGATACTTACCCAGACTGTTTTATAGATACTCACCTAGCTTTGTTTTTTTAGATACTTACCCAGACTGTTTTATAGATACTCACCTAGCTTTGTTTTTTTAGATACTTACCCAGACTGTTTTATAGATACTCACCTAGTTTTTTTTTTTTTTTTAGATACTTACCCAGACTGTTTTATAGATACTCACCTAGTTTTTTTTTTTTTTTTTTTTAGATACTTACCCAGACTGTTTTATAGATACTCACCTAGCTTTGTTTTTTTTAGATACTTACCCAGACTGTTTTATAGATACTCACCTAGCTTTGGTTGTTTTAGATACTTACCCAGACTGTTTTATAAATACTCACCTATCTTTATTTATTTTTTAGATACTTACCCAGACTGTTTTATAGATACTCACCTAGTTGTTTTTTTTTTTTTAGATACTTACCCAGACTGTTTTATAGATACTCACCTAGTTTTTTGGTTTTTTTTAGATACTTACCCAGACTGTTTTATAGATACTCACCTAGTTTTTTGGGGTTTTTTTTAGATACTTACCCAGACTGTTTTATAGATACTCACCTAGTTTTTTGGGGTTTTTTTTAGATACTTACCCAGACTGTTTTATAGATACTCACCTTGCTTTGGTTTTTTTTAGATACTTACCCAGACTGTTTTATAGATACTTACAAAGCTTTGTTTTTAGATACTAACCCAGCCTGTTTATTAGGCTGCTTGTAGAGGGGTGTTTAAGCTGAGCTGGATGTTTCAGCGTGGAGACAGAGGCGATTAGGATGTTGGAGTGGAGCGGATAGATGTTTGCAGCATGGAACAGAAGGTATGGCTTGGGTCGGGTGGACAATCCTTCTTACATGTAAATTATCACTAACCCAGGATGATGCCATTAAAAACTATTTTTATTCATTTATACATTTGATGGTATAGAAAAAAAATGAATCCCCCCCCCCCCAAAAAAAAAATCTATTAAAAATTAGGGCATTAGCAAATGAATTCCACCTGCCGGTTAATTATTAAGCAGCCAGTTCATTAATAAGTGGCTAGTGGCTTTCATTTGCTAGCATGGCATCTCATTCCTGAGTTAGTAAAGATTAACATGTTAGGAGAATAGTCAGCTACTACTTACGTGACCGGTGACTGTATCATTGCAGAGATGCTGGTGTTGCAGGTGATGGGAGGCAAGCAATGCAATGGAGAATCCACTCTAGCTTCAGGGCTTCCATTTAAATGGTTTCACTGAAGGTTGTCCTGCTGGTTTGTAATCCTTGGGAAATTCAGTTATCTTCCTGTTGGTGAAGCACTGCAGCAGATGTGGTCTCATAAGTTGCTTGTTGTACACACACTCCGGGTTCCCATCTGCTGCCAGCAGCTCGTAGGCATTTGCAATGCAATGGATGACGCAGTCTTTGTTGGTGCTTGATTGTTGGTCCACCGCCAGATACTCCATGTTTTTTGTTGGGTTCTTCATGTAGTATTTGTAGCTGTCTTTTATCTGCCTGATGGCCATACTTCCAAAAGCCATGGCCTTGTAGCTGTCTGCAACCACCACCTTTGTACCTTCACATGCAGTGACAAATCCATGCTGATGTTGGCAATCCACGTGGAACTGAACAGTGGGCACTGTTCTGGGTCTGACCGAAAAGCACACTGCTCTGATGCAAGGAAGACCAGTCGCATCCTGGAACTGTTGTCTCAAGAGTTTCACAGCTGCCTCTAACACTCTGCAGTGGAGCATCCCTGTGCCTTGGAGACCCATCTTGTCCTCCATGGTCAGCCGCAGGTCTGGCAGCCAGGGCTTTGGACCCCTCTGTCTTCTTTTCTTCGCCCTCTGCTTCCCTGTTGTGGCCTGGCTGCTGACAGCCGGCCCTCCTCTGCTCCTCTTCTCCCCCCTCCTCCTCGGTGATCCCTGCCCATGGCTTGGGCCTGGTCCAGTCATCATGATGTCCTATGCAGCCCTCTTGTCAGGTTTTTCTTCTTCCAAAAGCCTTTTTTTTCTTCTAAGATATAAATTCAGCTGGAAACTCGCAAATTGCTGCAGTTTCCAATGGCATTTAACTGACTAATGACTTCCAACTGCCATCTTCGGCAGTTGAGCTCATGCCATCTTCAGCAGTTGAGCTCATGCCAGTGGTCTCATGCAGGCATATTTTGAATCCTGGTCAGTTGGGAGCCATGAGGATGATCTCATGCAGGCATTTTTTTTATCCTGGTCAGTTGGGAGATGGCTCATATGTCCAAATACTACTAATTCCTTACGTTTTCTCTACTGTTTACAAATTATGAACATTTTTATCCACTTTTGTTAATAACTATATTATAATTTTGGATACAATTGTAATTAATGTATATTAGAAAACATTAGCTGTTATCTTGATTTATGGCAGGTGCACACTTAGCAGAAACACTAGCGATGCGGAAAAATGCTGTGTTTTTGCTCCTAATGGAAGTCTATGGGCCGCAGGAAAAAACGCATATAAAAAACGCATATGCATTTTCTAACAACGCCTTTTTAAAAATACATGTTTTGTTGCATAATATTAAAAAACGCATCAAAAATGCACATAATGAAAGTCAATGGAAACACAATGGTATGCATTTTTCATGCGTTTTCAATGCGTTTTATATGCGTTGAAAACGCATATGCGTTTTGTATATGCGAAACGCAAATGCATTAAAACACACACAAACCGCTTGAAAAACACATCGGCAGTAAAAAAAAAAAGCGCTAACTCAAACGCACCAAAAATGCAGTAAAAAACCCACACGTGACGTAAACACGTGACCTTTCTAGTTATGTTATGTGTGCATCCAGCCTATGGGCTAGTGCACACCAGAGCGGTTCTGGAGCGTTTTTTAAAACGCTTGCAGGGGGAGAACCACCTGGCTGATGAAAGTGAATGGGCTGGTGCACACCAGAGCGGTTTGTTTTTTCCCCAAACGCAAACTCGGGGGCTGCAGCATTTTTCGGATTTCTGAGGCATTTCTGCCTCAATGTTAAAGTATAGGAAAGTGGAAAACCGCTCTGAAAAACGCTAGATCAGAGCGGTTCTCCAGGAGTTTTTTTTACAGTAGCTGTTCAGTAACAGCTTTACTGTAACAATATTTGTAATCTGCTACACAAAAAAGCTCCAAAAAATGCTAGGCATGTTTAGAAAAACTCTCTAAACATGCCTAGAATCAGTCTGAAAATCTGCTTCAAAAACCTCTAGCGTTTTGCAGACCTCCTAGAGCAGTGATGGCTAACTTTGGCACTCCAGCTGTGGTGGAACTACAAGTCCCATGAGGCATTGCAATACTCTGAAAGCTCTAAGCATAAGGGTGCGTTTCCACTAACGCGAATTCGCATGCGTTCCCCGCATGCAAATTCGCATAACCAAAAAAAGTGAATGAGCCTGTGTCCACTTGTCAGGAAAACGGAGCGTTTTCTTGTGCAGGAAAAATCTGCTCAGCAGAGTCATCCGAATTCGGACACCGCACACATGCATGCGATTCGCATACAATGTATTTAATAGGGAATTCGCATGGTGTTTTTTCATGCGAATTTTCATGCGAATTCGCATACGATTTCGCATGGAATCAATGAAAAAGCACACAGGCACTGACATGGTTAAATTCGCACACAGCGCCATCCATGCGAAATCGTTTGCGAATTCGCGGTAAAATTCGCATACAACCGCATGCGATTTCGCTCCTGCATGCGAATTCGTCCGCGGAGAATCCGCGGCGATTTCCCACCGCACTAGTGGAAATGCACCCTCACTCGGGTAGGCAGAGGCATGATGGGATTTGTAGTTTTGTCACAGCTGGAGTGCCAAGGTTAGCCATCACTGTGCTAGAGGTTTTTCGTGTGCACTGGCCCTTAAGGTGGACCCAAATTAAAAATACAAGATTTCAGAAATAAAATCTATTTTCTAAATTATAATAATAAATAGTAGCTTTTTTCAGCTGCATGATGACAAATATAAAATATTTTACATTTATTGGAGGAACCCCTCCCTTCCTTTCAAATTGCGGGACAAAATCCGGCAAACTGGTGAAGTAAGTGGTGTCTGGCAATGGAGGAATTGCTAATGGCTGCCCCCAGTGTAACCCTAGTTATGATAAAGAGAAGGGTGAAAAGCATGCACTGAAATGTTCATAGGTTTGAAGGAGTGTTTATTTATCTTTGTATGTGTCAGAGTGCTGCAACTAAATATTTTTAATTAAAAAAAAGGTTTGGCTTGGGTCCGCTTAAGGCCTCTTGCACACTGCAAGTGATTCAGATTCAGATTCCGCTTTTTAATCAGTTTTTACATCCGATTCAGATTCCGATTTGCAGTGTGCAGGGAGCAAACTGCAAATCGGAATCGGATGTAAAAACTGATTAAAAAGCGGAATCTGAATCGGAATCGCTTGCAGTGTGCAAGAGGCCTAAATCAGTTTTCAGTGGCATAGCAATAGGGGATTCAGAGGTTTTGACCGCACCGGGGCTGCAGTATTAGCTCTCTATTGGTCTTGTGCTGGTAATATTCACTTCTGTAGATGCTTTAAATAGTAGTAATCATTAACAAAGTGTTTCCCAGCCCCTTCTTGTACCTCTGACACTGTGGTTGTCTTTGGCAGCTTTTGGTGTGCAAAATCAATTGTTATGTACGTATAAAATGCTTGGGTGGGCCCAATGTAAAACTTGCACTGGGGCTCATAGCTTCTTAGCTACGTTACAGTCAGTTGTTTTTTTTTGTAATTTAGTAGGTATAAACTCTTGTTACAACTAGTGGTGGGCAGAAATTATGCCTATGCGTATTTACGCATCATAATTCACAATTAAAGAGAACCAGAGACAAAAAATAAATAGATTTATACATACCTGGGGTTTCCTCCAGCTTAGAGTTGGGCGAACTGTTAGCGCAACTGCAGCCGAACTGTTCGGCTGCCCAACCTGTCATGTGGCTGTGGCTCTTACTACTTCCGGGTCGCAATGACCCGGAGTAGTATGTCTGCGCTGGCCCGGCGGAGCGCGTCCTAGATTGCGCTCCCGTTGCCGGGCACTCTCTGCGCATGTGTGTGACGTCACTCATGACGTCACACACATGCGCAGAGAGTGCCCGGCAACGGGATCGCGATCTAGGACACGCTCCGCCGGGCCAGCGCAGATGTACTACTCCGGGTCATTGCGACCCGGAAGTAGTAAGAGCCACAGCCACATGACAGGTTGGGCAGCCGAACAGTTCGGCTGCAGTTGCGCTAACAGTTCGCCCAACTCTACTCCAGCTCAATAAGCCTGGATCGCTGCCACACCGCCGTCCTCCGCTGCCTCTGTCCGCCGGTACCGGGTCCTGTATTTTTGGCCAATCGAGCCAGTCGACGTAAGCGCAGTGCGCTTCCTCCAAACTGCGCAGGCGCATGCGTACAAAGCCGGAGGGAGCCCCTGCGCATGCGTACAACTGGTCACGTCTGGCGGAAGTGACGGGACCCAGTACCGACAGACAGAGGCAGCGGAGGACGTCGGCGTGGGAGCGATCCAGGTTTATGGAGCTGGAGGAAGCCCCAGGTATGTATAACATCTTTGTCCATTTTTCACCTATGCTTCATCTCTGGTTCCCTTTAAGCTTTGGAATCGCAATGTGAAATTTGCAGATTACGTGTAAAAATTTTTTACATGGAAACATAATCTAACCTTAATTACGCATGTAAGAGGAATTTACGTTAAATTTAGTTTGTGTAAATTCTCTAGAAGTAGGTGGAATTTACGAATGTCATGTAATTTTCTTTGTGTGACATGGACGGGAAAGTTTTTACGCATGCAAACCGATTTTTCGCATTAAATATTTAAGTAGTAGCAACACATGCGCAGTATACTGGCTGATGGACACTATTTTTTTCGCATACGAATGCATTTTTCCCATTGAATAGTAAACGAATAGCTGCGCATGCTCAGTACACTGGTGAATAGATGCGAATATTTTTATGTATTAAATGTGAAGTCATGCGTTTTTGTGTCATTACAGGCATAATTACGATTCACAAATGTAGTATGCTGTACGCAAAGTGTTTACAATTACGCAATGTATAATTGTGAAAAAATTACGAGAAGTTTTGTGTAATCATAATTTACCCATTACAAGCACCACTAGTTACACCTCATATATGCATCTTACTCAGTTACTACCTCAGGGACAATATACATTTACTGTAATTTTCCACCGTACAGCAGAACATATGAATTCCCCTAAACATTCATCTTATCCTCTCACTCCCCATTCTTGTTAGAGCTTAGCTGCTTGAGGACCGCAGGCTTACACCCCCTAGTGGCCGGGCCATTTCTTACAATTCAGCTTAGACCCCTTTAGTGACCGACCATTTTATACAATTCAGCACACAGCAGCTTTATGGGTTTGTTCACACTAAGGTCTTGATTCACTAAACCATGATAACTCATGTCATGGGCGTTATCGCACGCATTTTCACGTTTGCGCACCATCACGAATTTGCGCTCGCAATCGTGAGTTTTCGCACACAATTGCAAATTTTCGTGCGACACCGCGGCTGTTTTGTGTGAAAATTCATGATTTGCACGCAAGTTCGCGATCCTGCGCAAACACGAAGAAACACAGAAAACCGACCTGATATGAGTTATCACGGTTTAATGCATTAAGCCCTAAGAGTGATTTCACTCTTTTGTTAGCAATGGCGATTTTTCTCCTTAAAAGCACTGGTGCAATGGTGGCTCATGTGAGTGTTCTCATATAAGCGATGAGCTTTCTATCCAATTTCCGGGTTAAAGAGTTCACTTCCTGACTGACGTGAAAAAAATCATCACTGCACAAAAGTGCTTTTAAAAGTGCTTTTCTAATCAAAAATCGCTCAGAAAGCTCTTGTAAAAGCCCTTCAAAAATAGCCCTATAAATCTCTCAGCGCTTGCGATGTAAGGCCTTACAGTTCGCTGCCTGGCCACACAACTTAGCACACAAATTGCTCATGGCTCATTTTCTTGCAATCAACAAAGCTTTCTGTTGGTGGCATGATGGCATCTGATTGCTGCTGCGATTTGTAATTTGCAATTTGTATTTTTTTTTTTTTATTAATATTCGTGTCCTTTTGTTTTATAAATAAAGTGATTTTTTTTTGCCTCCCCCCCAAGATCCAATCACAGAGATTGCCTCTAATAGGAATCTCCCTATGAGAGGGATCTGTTTCCCTGCCACTCGAGGGGACAGCTCAGTGACAGAGCTGTCCCCCGTACAGCGATGCAGTAGATCGCAGCACTGTACATGTAAATAAAGGTTTTTTTGTTTTTTTTGTCTAACTGCCTGCCAGCCATAATCGCGGCCTGGCAGGCTGATCAGGGAGCTCCGCAACTTGCCAGGGAACGATCGTGCATGCTCACGCACTCCCTGCTAATCTCCGCCCCCAGGACTCGACGCAGGGTCCTGGGGGAGCCACTCAGCGGAAGCAGGAAATGTGGGCGCATGAGGCAGGTCGACAAAAAGGGCGCCGCCATTCACTCCTATAATAAATATCGTTTAATGGGCGCCCAACAGGAAAAAAGGGCGCCGGAGAAAAATAACGTTTTACAAGCGGCGCCCGGAGACTTTTAATGTTTTATAACTGCTTCTCATGATTACACATTATTTAATGATTTATAATTTTTTAAACATTATTTTTAAACGAAAAACAGTACAATATTTTTTTAAAACATTCTTTTTAAACGAAAAATAGCACAATACTTTTTTAAAACGTTATTAATGCTTATCACAGGGGGGTCTTAGGTTTAGGCACCACCAGGGGGGTCTTAGGTTTAGGCACCACCAGGGGGGTCTTAGGTTTAGGCACCACCAGGGGAATCTTAGGTTTAGGCACCACCAGGGGGGTCTAGGGGTTAGGGGTTAGGGGTAGGTACAAAGAGGGTTCTGTATGAGAGTAGGGTTAAGTATAGTTTTAGTAACATTCTTATTAATCTTTTATAAAACGTTATTATACATTTCACTTTTTAAACAGAGAAGATTATCGTTTTTACAATTCCAGATTTCATACACATTATTTATTGATTTATAACTTTATAAAACATTATTTTTAACCTCCTTGGCGGGTAATTTTTTTTTGCAAATGAGCAAAAAAATCGTTTTTTTTTTATTTTTATTTTGTTTCATGTAAAGCTACCAGAGTGGTAGCTACATGAAACACCACTAGAGGGCGCATGTGGCCCTCTAGTGCGATCGTCGCCGGCATCAATAGCAAACAGGGGAGCGCGTATATAACGCGTTCCCTTGTTTGGCTTCTCCTGTCGCCATGGCGACGATCGGCATGACGTCATGGACGTCAGCCGACGTCCTGACGTCATGCGCACTCGATCCAGCCCATAGCGCTGCCCGGAACTCATTGGTCCGGGCAGCGCAGGGCTCTGGCGGGGGGCCCTCTTTTGCCGCTGCGTGCGGGCGATCGCCGCAGAGCGGCGGCGATCGAGCTGTGCGCGCGGCTAGCAAAGTGCTGGCTGCGCGCACAGCACTTTGAATGGGGCGAATCGCCCCAGCAGGCCCTGAGAAATCCTCCTGCGCGGCATAGCCCGAGCTCAGCTCGGGCTTACCGCCAGGGAGGTTAAACGAAATATAGCACAATTTTTTTCCGGGCGCCCTTTTTTAACGTACGCCCACTCAGCAGCTGCCGATCGGCGTTAGGCAGTCACAGAGTGGTTAAAATTAGCATGAATTCCAATATTTAACAGGTAAAATAGCTGCCATGTGACCACTGGAGCCTTTTTGTGGCAGTTGCACACTACTAGCCAAGACCAGTTGCCAAGACAGTCCAGGGCATTTATAGAGCCACACTATAAAAATCATACATCACAAAAGTGGTCCCCACTCTAAAATGGGAGGTGTTAGAATGTAAATATGCAAATAAATATACCAACCCAGCTACAGCCAACAGGATAGGCATGTGGCACGGGTTATACTGCCCAGTCAAAACAGGAAAAAAAGGACACAGGTGCCCTTATGGAAGAAAGGGTGCTGCATTGGCGCCTGTGATAAACGCAGCGATTTGGGCTCAGGGGGACGGCCTCCATCAGGTGCCAGCCAGTGCCTAATTTACCATTTGTGATGCAAATCGTGGCTTTAGTTTTGGGCGCCGAGAGGTAACCATTGAAAATGCACATCAAAAAAAGAAAAGCCATCCATACAGCAAAAAGCATATAATCAAATAAGCAAGTATCTCAAGATAAATATTGATGCTTTTTATTAATGAGAAACAATATAAAAACAATTAAAAACACAAAGTACAGCGCATAAGGACGTGGAAATAGGATACAATAAATATTGTGGATACATGGATCTCACAAAGTATATATAATAGACCTGGGGTCTGACAGTAATAGATACATATACATAATCAACTGATCCAAAAAACACAGATCCCACACATGACCAGTGTATGTGAATAAATAACAATAACCCAGTCAGGTTAAAAGAGATATATATAGTACAAATAGAGACATGTGGGTCAGAAAATTGGATACAGAACCTCCGTGAATAGTATAGTGATGCAAAAGGTATCTTACCAGAAAGCCCCCCAAGGAATAGACGTCCGCTGCGCTGTCCCTCACATGTATCGCAGCTACTGCTGCTTCTTCAGAGGATAGCGGGGTACTGACAAGTTCCCCATTAAATACAAACACCGTCGCCGCTACCGCCCTGACTGTCCGCGTGACGTGGCCACGTCATGCTGACGCGCTGGCGTAGCGTGTCATCACGTGACACGCTCGCCCAATCACGTCCTATCTACTTACGCTATGGTGTACGCATAGACGCATGAAGCGCACCACAGCGTGATATACGTGTCCAATGACAGTTAAACCATGAGGATGCGTATGGGCGCTTGCGGAAAATACATAAACAATTGAGAAAGACCATTGAAAATTTCCACATCCGCAGGTGCACGATAGAGTCACGGGTGCCAGGGGTTTGTTGAAATGCAAATTGCGGGTGCTCGCATAGTGGGTGCCAGTGATGCTATCGAGTGTCTGCTGAAACTCTAAATGATTGATGCTCATTGGCCACCTCCCAGTGCCCAAAATTAGCATCTTAGCAGCAATAGTGCTGCGAGGGGGTAGGAGAGGGGGTAAGGGAAGGCACCACCGGGGATAGGCACCATGGGGGGATCTAAGGGTTAGGTAGGTACCACCAGTGGGAGTTCAGGGTTAGATACCACCAGGGGAGTTTTACAGTTAGGCACCAACAGGGGAGGCTTCTGTGTGAGAGTATGGTTAGGTTAACTATAGTAAAATATCAGCAGTAGAATATCGCTTATTTTAGCGATATTCTACTATCTGCAATACCGTGCGCCCTGTTTTCTAGACGCCTTTACTTTATTTCATGTATGCCTGCCCAGTGCCCACCAACTAGTCAGTTTAGACAATAATCAACATATAGACACATATCATGCAATGATAATTTTCTAAACATGCCATTTCATGATTCTGGTGGTGGTCTTCTACTTTGCACTTTTTTTTTTACCTTTTCACTGCTTTAGCGTGCTGCTAATACACCATTCATATAGTTAACTATCAACTTATCTATATAAAGGTGATTAACATTAATGGATACCAGAGCTAAAATTAGTTAGTTCTTTCTTTCAGGTACCCAAGGCATCTTCCAGCCACCGTAGGCTTGTATGTCTCTTGTGGTCCTCACGCCTTTCCTCCTCACTCAGCCGTTTGGCCTGCTACAGCAGCCAAGTTCCCCAAGTTGAGTAGTACTGTGCAGAAGCGTAACTAGGCCCCACCGGGCCCCCCTGCAGAATTTCAGAGCGGGCCCCCCCTCCCTGGGACCCGCCCAGGGCCGATTTGTGGGGTCTGGAGGGGTCGCAGCATGAGGGGAAAGCCATGGCCACATTCGGCGGGGAGGGGGGAAGTTCCCCCCCCTCCCTCACCTCGGGGCTCTCCTCGGGCCTGTTTCCACTTGTCGGATATCTGAGCGTTTTTCTGTGCAAAAAAAAATCTGCATGGTAGACCCCGCAGAATTCGCATACCGCTATGCGATTCGTATACAATCTATACAGGTCCTTCTAAAAAAATTAGCATATTGTGATAAAGTTCATTATTTTCTGTAATGTACTGATAAACATTAGACTTTCATATATTTTAGATTCAAATACACACAACTGAAGTAGTTTAAGCCTTTTATTGTTTTAATACTGATGATTTTGGCATACAGCTCATGAAAACCCCAAATTCCTATCTCAAAAAATTTGCATATTTCATCCGACCAATAAAAGAAAAGTGTTTTTAAAACAAAAAAAGTCAACCTTTAAATAATTATGTTCAGTTATGCACTCAATACTTGATCGGGAATCCTTTTGCAGAAATGACTGCTTCAATGCGGCGTGGCATGGAGGCAATCAGCCTGTGGCACTGATCAGGTGTTATGGAGGCCCAGGATGCTTTGATAGCGGCCTTAACCACTTCCCAACCGCCGTATATACAAATAGCGGCTGGGAAGTGCACCCCGCAAGGACCGCCGTATAGACAAATGGCGGCGGTCCTTGTAGGGGCATGGGCGGAGCGATCGCGTCATCCGTGACGCGATCCTCCGCCGGGAGTCGGAAGCCCGGAATTTTGCCTCTGCTCGCCGGCCACTTAGCAGAGCCGGCGAGCGGAGGAATCCGTAAAAGCAACCAATCAGATAGTATAAGGCACTTTGTTAGGTAAACAAAGTGCCTTATACGTGCTTCCTCCTCGCCTCGTGGTCTCATTGTTGCAGAGACCACTAGCGAGGAGGAACCACTTCGTAAGTAACTCAGCACACTGTTGTTTTTGCCCTCAGCCTCCCTGATCACCCACCCCAGGCCTCATACCCCCCCCTGATCACCCCAGCAGACCCCTGCCTAGCACCCTTGCAAAACCCCCACCCCCCCACCTGCCACTAACTAGCGATGCTGCCCCTTAGTTTAGGTCCCTAACTACCTCCTAGTCACCCCTGATCCCCCCCTACCTTTAGATCACCCCCAGACCCCATCCCAGACTACCCCCCTGTATACTGTATACATCTGTATACAGCTACCTTACCCCCTGATCCCCCTCTGATCACCTGTCTATCACCTGTCCATCACCCCTCAGCACCCCCACCCATCAGAGCAGACCCTAACTGCCCCGCGGGGGTAACCGATCACCTGCCCAGGCCCTCGATTGCCCTCATACCCCCCTCCTGATTACATCCCCTGCTCTTTGTTTACATCTGTCCTCCCCAGCGATCACTAACTGATCTGCGATCAGTAACCCCCTGTGTCTGCCTCTCATCAGATCAGGACTCAGTCTGCCCCGTGCGGGCTCCTGATCAACCCCCGACCCCCTCAAATCGCCCTCAGACCCCCCCTAATCACCGTCCAAGTGCATTGTATTTGACTGTGCTGCGCTTGTTTTCGATTGTGCTGCGCTTGTATTCGATTGTGCTGCGATTGTATATGATTGTCCCGTGATCTGCTTCGATTGTCCCGTGATTGTTTGATTGCCTCTGAGACCCCACTTCCCACCAACCCCCACCCCACCCCCCATCACCTTCCGAGTGCATCAGATTTGATTGTGCTGTGCTTGTATTCGATTGTGCTGCGATTGCATTTGATTGTCCCGTGATCGGCTTCGATTGTCCCGTGATTGTTTGATTGCCTCTGAGACCCCACTTCCCACCCACCCCCACCCCCCATCACCTTCCGAGTGCATCAGATTTGATTGTGCTGCGCTTGTATTCGATTGTGCTGCGATTGTATTTGATTGTCCCGTGATCGGCTTTGATTGTCCCGTGATTGTTTGATTGCCTCTGAGACCCCACTTCCCACCAACCCCCACCCCACCACCACCCCCCCATCACCTTCCGAGTGCATCAGATTTGATTGTGCTGCGCTTGTATTCGATTGTGCTGCGATTGTATTTGATTGTCCCGTGATCGGCTTCGATTGTCCCGTGATTGTTTGATTGCCTCTGAGACCCCACTTCCCGCCACACCCACAGGCTATACATGTCGTTTTAGGGTCTATGAGGGAAAAGTTAGTGGAAAATGACACTTTGTGAAAAAAACAATAAAAATCAATTTTCCGCTAACTTGTGACAAAAAATAAAATCTTCTATGAACTTACCATACTCCTAACGAAATACCTTGGGGTGTCTTCTTTCCAAAATGGGGTCATTTGTGGGGTTCCTATACTGCCCTGGCATTTTAGGGGCCCTAAACCGTGAGGAGTAGTCTGGAAATCAAATTCCGCAAAATGACCTGTGAAATCCTAAAGGTACTCATTGGACTTTGGGCCCTTTAGCGCAGTTAGGGTGCAAAAAAGTGCCACACATGTGGTATTGCCGTACTCGGGAGAAGTAGTACAATGTGTTTTGGGGTGTATTTTTACACATACCCATGCTGGGTGGGAGAAATACCTCTGTAAATGACAATCTTTTGATTTTTTTACACACAATTGTCCATTTACAGAGTTATTTCTCCCACCCAGCATGGGTATGTGTAAAAATACACCCCAAAACACATTGTACTACTTCTCCCGAGTACGGCGATACCACATGTGTGGCACTTTTTGCACCCTAACTGTGCTAAAGGGCCCAAAGTCCAATGAGTACCTTTAGGATTTCACAGGTCATTTTGCGGAATTTGATTTCCAGACTACTCCTCACGGTTTAGGGCCCCTAAAATGCCAGGGCAGTATAGGAACCCTACAAATGACCCCATTTTAGAAAGAAGACACCCCAAGGTATTCCGTTAGGAGTATGATAAGTTCATAGAAGATTTTATTTTTTGTCAAAAGTTAGCGGAAAATTGTTTTTTATTGTTTTTTTCACAAAGTGTCATTTTCCACTAACTTGTGACAAAAAATAAAATCTTCTATGAACTCGCCATACTCCTAACGGAATACCTTGGGGTGTCTTCTTTCTAAAATGGGGTCATTTGTGGGGTTCCTATACTGCCCTGGCATTTTAGGGGCCCTAAACCGTGAGGAGTAGTCTTGAAACGAAATTTCTCAAAATGACCTGTGAAATCCTAAAGGTACTCATTGGACTTTGGGCCCTTTAGCGCAGTTAGGGTGCAAAAAAGTGCCACACATGTGGTATCGCCGTACTCGGGAGAAGTAGTATAATGTGTTTTGGGGTGTATTTTTACACATACCCATGCTGAGTGGGAGAAAGATCTCTGTAAATGGACAATTGTGTGTAAAAAAAATTAACAAATTGTCATTTACAGAGATATTTCTCCCACCCAGCATGGGTATGTGTAAAAATACACCCCAAAACACATTATACTACTTCTCCTGCGTACGGCAATACCACATGTGTGGCACTTTTTTGCAGCCTAACTGCGCTAAGGGGTCCAAAGTCCAATGAGCACCTTTAGGCTTTACAGGGGTGCTTACAATTTAGCACCCCCCAAAATGTCAGGACAGTAAACACACCCCACAAATGACCCCATTTTGGAAAGTAGACCCTTCAAGGTATTCAGAGAGGGGCATGGTGAGTCCGTGGCAGATTTCATTTTTTATGGCGCAAGTTAGAAGAAATGGAAACATTTTTTTTTTCTTTTGTCACAAAGTGTCATTTTCCGCTTACCTGTGACAAAAAATAATATCTTCTATGAACTCACTATGCCTCTCAGTGAATACTTTGGGATGTCTTCTTTCCAAAATGGGGTCATTTGGGGGGTATTTATACTATCCTGGAATTCTAGCCCCTCATGAAACATGACAGGGGGTCAGAAAAGTCATAGATGCTTGAAAATGGGAAAATTCACTTTTTGCACCATAGTTTGTAAACGCTATAACTTTTACCCAAACCAATAAATATACGCTGAATGGTTTTTTTTTAATCAAAAACATGTTTGTCCACATTTTTCGCGCTGCATGTATACAGAAATTTTACTTTATTTGAAAACTGTCAGCACAGAAAGTTAAAAAAATCATTTTTTTGCCAAAATTCATGTCTTTTTTGATGAATATAATAAAAAGTAAAAATCGCAGGAGCAATCAAATAGCACCAAAAGAAAGCTTTATTAGTGACAAGAAAAGGAGCCAAAATTCATTTAGGTGGTAGGTTGTATGAGCGAGCAATAAACCGTGAAAGCTGCAGTGGTCTGAATGGAAAAAAAGTGGCCGGTCCTTAAGGGGTAGAAAGCCCTAGGTCCTCAAGTGGTTAAAGGACTTCCGAAGCCAAAATCTGCCCCCAAAACGTAAAAAAGTTAACTACCTGCATGACTTTGTAAGGCACGGAGGACGCCGTCCGCGCCCTCCGTGCCGTTCTGCCTGGTCCCCTCTGCTCAATAGCCCCCCGAAAGGCTGCGACCCCACGTTCCGGGTCGGTATCTGCAGCCTGCATAAAGATGGCCGCCGGAGCTGGCAGCGGCTGCGCAGTCCGCATAGCCACTACTGCGGCTGCGCAGCTCTAGGGCCAACCCTCCGATCCACGCAGCCTGTTACAAGGTTCGGGGGATTGGCCCTAGAGCTGCGCAGCCGCAGTAGCGGCTATGCGGACTGCGCAGCCGTGGCCAGCTCCGGCGGCCATCTTTATGCAGGCTGCAGATACCGACCCGGACCGCGGGGTCGCAGCCTTTCGGGGGGCTATTGAGCAGAGGGGACCAGGCGGAACGGCACGGAGGGCACGGACGGCGTCCTCCGTGCCTTACAAAGTCATGCAGGTAGTTAACTTTTTTATGTTTTGGGGGCAGATTTTGGCCTCGGAAGTCCTTTAACCAGTTCATGTCCCAACCAGTGGCGGACATACGGCCGTGCAGGCCGTGCAAGCGCACAGGGGCCCCTCAAGCTCCGTTTTTGAGGGGCCCATTATGTATTGCAGGCGTTTTTTTTGTTTGTTTTTTTTTTAGTTTTTTTTATCCCCGGGGGGCCCGACTCTTATCACTCCCTCACCTCGGCGGGCCCCCCTCCTGTTATGCTCGGCGCCTAGCGGGAGATACAGCTATTGTCTCCGGGCTGCAGCAGACACTAGAGCACCAGCCGCCTGTCCACTCCTGTCTCCTCCTCAGCAATACCGCTCTGCACTACTTCCTGATTCAGTGCGTGCAGAGCGGTATTGCTGAGGAGGAGACAGGAGTGGACAGGCGGCTGGTGCTCTAGTGTCTGCTGCAGCCCGGAGACTAATAGCTGGCTGTATCTCCCGCTCGGCGCCGCGCATAACAGGAGGGGGGCCCGCCGAGGTGAGGGAGTGATCGGGCCCTCCTCCCAGCCTCGGCAAATAGTCCACCCACCAGGTAATCTTATCTTTCACCCTCTCAGACCGACCAGCCCGCCCCCCAGGTAATCCTACAGCCCGCCCCCCCAGGTAATCCTACAGCTTCACCCCCCCAGGTAATACTACTGGCCCCCCCCCAGGTAATCCGACAGCCCCCCCCCCCAGGTAATCCTACAGCCTGCCCCCTTGGTAATCCTACAGCCCGCCCCCCAGGTAATCCTACAGCTTCCCCCCCCAGGTAATCCTACAGCCCGCCCCCCAGGTAATCCTACAGCCCACCCCCAGGTAATCCTAAAGGCCCCCCCAGGTAATTCTACAGCCCCCCCCCCCCGGTAATCCTACAGCCCACCCCCAGGTAATTCTACAGCCCCCCCAGGTAATCCTACAGCCCACCCAACCACCCAGACCCAGGTATTCCTACAGCCCACCCACCCAGACCCAGGTAATCCTATAGCCCACCCACCCAGACCCAGGTAATCCTATAGCCCACCCACCCACCCAGACAATCCTATAGCCCACCCACCCACCCCCAGGTAATCCTATAGCCCACCCACACCCAGGTAATCCTATAGCCCACCCACCCAGACCCAGGTATTCCTATAGCCCACCCACCCAGACCCAGGTATTCCTATAGCCCACCCACCCACCCACCCACCCATACCCAGGTATTCCTATAGCCCAAAGGACCCAGGTATTCCTATAGCCCAAAGGACCCAGGTATTCCGATAGCCCACCCACCCACCCAGACCCAGGTATTCCGATAGCCCACCCACCCACCCAGACCCAGATAATCCTATAGCCCACCCACCCACCCAGACCCAGGTAATCCTATAGCCCACCCACCCACCCAGACCCAGGTAATCCTAGAGCCCACCCACCCACCCAGACCCAGGTAATCCTATAGCCCACCCACCCACCCACCCAGACCCAGGTAATCCTATAGCCCACCCAGACCCAGGTAATCCTATAGCCCACCCAGACCCAAGTAATCCTATAACCCACCCACCCACCCAGGTAATCCTATAGCCCACCCACCCACCCAGACCCAGGTAATCCTATAGCCCAAGACCCAGGTAATCCTATAGCCCACCCACCCAGACCTAGGTAATCCTATAGCCCACCCACCCACTCAGACCCAGGTAATCCTCCACCCACCCAGACCCAGGTAATCCTCCATCCCACCCTCACAGGTAATTTTATTAGCCCACACACCCACCTACCCTCCCGACCAGATAATCTTTTAGCTCACCCACCCTCCCGACCAGGTAATCGTTTAGCCCACCCACCCACCTGCAGCACTTTACAGAGTACATCGTTATGTCGCTCACTGTCCTTTAGAGGAGCTCACACTACTCCTACCATAGTCATAGTTGAATGTCTTATCATATTATTATGTATTTATATAGCTCTGACATTTTCTGCAGCGTTTTACAGAGTACATAGTCACGACACTGACTGTGCTCAGAGGAGCTCAGAGCAGGGACAAGGTCCTCCAGCACCCAAGGCTGAGACACCAAAGTGCGCCCCTCCATCCCTCCAACTCCCGCTGTCACACACTGATTGCTATTAGACTAAGAGCCACCACAGGGCCCACAACCTCCCCAACACCTTAATCTCTAGTTATCTGGCTTGCAGTCACTGCTATGTATCCCCTTTTCTTATTTCTTTCTGCTTCATACACAATTAGGAATGACAGCTGAATGAATTGTGCGCCCCCTCCTACACTGCGTCCTGAGGCTGGAGCCTTTCCAGCCTATGCCTCGGCCCGGCCCTGGAGGAGCTCACTATCTAATATCTTCTATATGTATAGTAAATAGCGCATAATTTTTTATTAGGAGACAGGGCTTTACTCAAAGTTCCCTGTTGATGTCAACTGCTGAATTAACTGCTGCTAAGTTCATGTACCCGTCATCGCACGTACGATTGCACGTATTTTCTGGGCATATCTGCCGACTTGCTTGCACGTATTTTCTGGGCATATCTGCCGACTTGATTGCACGTATTTTCTGGGCATATCTGCCGACTTGATTGCACGTATTTTCTGGGCATATCTGCCGACAAGATTGCACGTATTTTCTGGGCATATCTGCCGACATGATTGCACGTATTTTCTGGGCATATCTGCCGACATGATTGCACGTATTTTCTGGGCATATCTGCCGACATGATTGCACGTATTTTCTGGGCATATCTGCCGACATGATTGCACGTATTTTCTGGGCATATCTGCCGACATGATTGCACGTATTTTCTGGGCATATCTGCCGACATCATTGCACGTATTTTCTGGGCATATCTGCCGACATCATTGCACGTATTTTCTGGGCATATCTGCCGACATCATTGCACGTATTTTCTGGGCATATCTGCCGACATCATTGCACGTATTTTCTGGGCATATCTGCCGACATCATTGCACGTATTTTCTGGGCATATCTGCCGACATCATTGCACGTATTTTCTGGGCATATCTGCCGACATCATTGCACGTATTTTCTGGGCATATCTGCCGACATCATTGCACGTATTTTCTGGGCATAAGGAAATAAATATGGCAGCCTCCATATCACTCTCACCCTGGGATCACTTTAAATTACAGTTAGCTCCGCCCTTATCCGGTCATTGTCACGCCCATTTTTTGCCGCGGCGCTACGTGCCGCAGGTTCTATCCACACCCATTTTTTGCCGCAGGTTATAGCCACACCCATTTTTGCCGCAGGTTATAGCCACGCCCATTTTTTGCCGCGGCGCAGGTCAGGGGGGCCCACAATTGATATTTTGCACAGGGGCCCACTGCTGGCTGTGTCCGCCACTGGTCCCAACTACAGTATAATAACGTCATTGCAAGTGGCTTGTGAAAGCCACATGATGTGATTATACGTTATCCCCTTTAAATGAGCACAGCGTGCGTGCTAGCATGCACCTGGGCTCATAAATCCCCCTCTGTCTAACTACACTAATGAGGGATCCCCTCCCAGGTGTCCGATCCCCCCACCCCATGCCCGATCCCCTGTAATTACAACCCCCCCCTCCTTGCAGAGATCGCAGGGAAGCTATGAAAAGTCTCACCTAATCTTTTTCCTGCGGTGATCGGCTCCCCTCCATTCCGTACCGCTGACAGCCTCTATGTGCAGAATGGATCGGGTCCCGGCTTGATGACATCATCAAGTCGGGACCCGATCCACTCTGCACATGGAGGCTGTCAGCGGTACTGAATGGAGGGGAGCCGATCGCCGCCGCAGGAACAAGATTAGGTGAGACTTTTCATAGCTTCCCTGCGCTGCCGATCTCTGCAAGGGGGTGGGTGGATGGGGATTGAAGAAACACCGCTGCTCTGTGGGAGGGGGGGGGGGGGGTCGGGGAGCAACACACAAAACGGGGGGGGGGGGGGGAGTTAAGGGGCACACACACCTGGCTATGGGGGGGAGGGGGAGAAATAGACACATCCAGACAGCTTGGGGGGGGGGGGGGTGAATAGATGAATATCCACATCTGGCTAGCTGGGGGGGAGGGGTACTAAGGGCTGGGGGGGGGTATCCAGAGGCACATCTGACCAACTATGGGGGAGGGAGGCATATGTAGGTGCACATCTGACTAACTGGGGGGAGGATTGAATTATAAAGGAGGAAAAAAATAACTAAATAAAAATCGGACACAAACTGAAAAAATGCATTGTATATCCAAATAATTTATTGTCATCATACATTGTACTAGGATTGAATTTTAAATGGTGAAATAACCACATCGAATGGAAAAATAAAATGTGTGGGTTTAACTTACAGCAGCAACTTTTATTTTCAAACTATAATGGCTGAAAACTGTGAAATAATGACTTTTTTTCATTTTTTACCCCTTGTTCCCTTTAAAATGCATAGAAAATAATATAATTCTTAGCAAAAAGTACCACCCAAATAAAGCCTGATTGGTGGCGGAAAAAACAAGGTATAGATCATTTATGTATGATAAGTAGTGATAAAGATATTGGCAAATGAATGGGAGGAGTGTGAAATGTAGAAAATTGTTCTGGTTTTTTAGGGGGAAAACCCCAGGGACGCGAAGTGGTTAAAGAGACACTGAAGCGAAAAAAATATATGATATAATGAATTGGTTGTGTACTATGAATAATTACTAGAAGATTAGCAGCAAAGAAAATGTTCTCATATTTTTATTTTCAGGTATATAGTGTTTTTTCTAACATTGCATCATTCTCTAATATGTGCAGATTACACAACACTCAGCATTCAAAATGATTTTTTCAGAGCAGTCTGTGAACTAATGACCTCTCCTCTGGCAGAGAAAAAGAAAACAGTTGAGATAATAAAAGTCAGATAACAGCCCTCTCCACGACTTTGAAAGTCGTAGAGCTTAATGGCTTTTTTGTATAGAGATAACAACTGGAGTTTCTTAACTCTTCCTGTGCTGGAAACAATTAGACTGATGTATCTGATCTTAATGTTTTAATTCTTAGCTGTACTACACATACAAATCATAATATCATAATTTTTTTTTTCGCTTCAGTGTCTCTTTAAGCTCATCCAGAGTGTTGGGTCTTGCGTCCCTCAACTTTCTCTTCACACTATCCCACAGATTCTCTATGGGGTTCAGGTCAGGAGAGTTGGCAGGCCAATTGAGCACAGTATATATATACCATGGTCAGTAAACCATTTACCAGTGGTTTTGGCACTGTGAGCAGGTGCCAGGTCGTGCTAAAAAATGAAATCTTCATCTCCATAATGCTTTTCAGCAGATGGAAGCATGAAGTGCTCCAAAATCTCCTGATAGCTAGCTGCATCGACCCTGCCCTTGATAAAGCACAGTGGACCAACGCCAGCAGCTGTGGGTATTTGACACTGGACTTCAGGCATTTTGGTATTTCCCTCTCCCCAGTGTTCCTCCAGACTCTGGCACCTTGATTTCCGAATGACATGCAAAAGTCGCTTTCATCCGAGAAAAGTACTTTGGACCAGTGCTGCTTCTCTGTAGCCCACGTCAGGCACTTCTGCCGCTGTTTCTGGTTCAAAAGTGGCTTGACCTGGGGAATGCGGCACCTGTAGCCCATTTCCTGCACACGCCTGTACACGTGGCTCTGGATGTTTCTACTCCACAGACTCAGTCCACTGCTTCCGCAGATCTCCCAAGGTCTGGAATCGGTCCTTCTCCACAATCTTCCTCAGGGTCCGGTCACCTCTTCTTGTTGTGCAGCGTTTTCTGCCACACTTTTTCCTTCCCACAGACTTCCCACTGAGGTGCCTTGATACAGCACTCTGGGAACAGCCTATTCATTCAGAAATGTCTTTCTGTGTCTAAGGGCCTGTTCAGACTATATGCGTATGAAGAATGCGTTTAAAATCAAAGAAACGCAAATTGAAAAACCCATGCGTTTTTCTTGCGTTCTAATGCGTATTCTATAGCGTTTTGCACACACACGTGACCCAGGGGAAAAAAAAGAATTATGGGAACCGCAGAGGAAAACTGACGCTAAAAACGCAATAGTACGCGTTTTTGATACGCGTCCATAGACTTTCATTGCGTCAGTTTCTATGCGTGACGCACAGAACTGCATGCAGCAATGCGGATAAGAAACGCATGCGTCTCATACGCATACATGTGAACTAGCCCATTCAAAAGCATTAGGAGCCGTTTCTATGCGTTTTTGGTACCAGTACGCGTTCCCTGAAAACGGCTAGGAACGCATATAGTCTGAACAGGCCCTTACTCTCTTGCTTGAAGGTGTCAATGATGGCCTTCTGGACAGTAGTCAGGTAGGGTCGGCAGTCTTACCCGTGATTGCGGTTTTGAGTAATGAACCAGGCTGGGAGTTTTTAAAAACCTCAGGAATCTTTTGCAGGTGTTTAGAGTTAATTAGTTGATTCAGATGATTAGATTAATAGCTCGTTTAGAGAACCTTTTCATGATATGCTAATTTTTTGAGATAGGAATTTGGGGTTTTCATGAGCTGTATGCCAAAATCATCAATATTAAAACAATAAAAGGCTTGAACTACTTCAGTTGTGTGTAATGAATCTAAAATATATGAAAGTCTAATGTTTATCAGTACATTACAGAAAATAATGAAGTTTATCACAATATGCTAAATTTTTGAGAAGGACGTGTGTGTGTGTGCATGTGCGCGTGCGTGTGTGTGTTTTACGTTTTGCGATCACGTGAAAACGGTTTGACCGATTTGAACGAAACTTGGTATACAGATCCCTTACTACCTGGAATGATATGTTCTGGGGGTCTCGCGGCCCCCCTGCTTACCTGGGCAGAGCTACAATCAGCAAATCAGATTCCACCCATTAAAGTGAATGGAAAAAATGGAAAAGGCTGCCATTCTCACAGTAATCGAGCCAGAGTCCCCACACTTGCCACAGTTGGTCACTTGGTGACCGAGGTTACAAATCCAGGAAAAGTGGGCGGAGCATAAAACAGCCAATGAAATTTCAGACATTCATTTTAAATGGAAACATGTAAACTGCAACCATTCTTACACTGTTAATCGCAGGGTTTTCAAACTTGGCAAACTTGGTCACTGGGTGAATGAGATTAATATTCAGGAAAGTGGGTGGAGCCTACAACAGCCAATCAAAAGTCACCTATTGATTTTCAAGGGGAATATTAAAACTGCTGCCACGCCCACTCACCCCTCCCACACCCCCCCCCCCACCGCGCCCCCAGGGGGGCCCCGGAGAAAATTTTGGTCGGGATAGTGGGCCCCGGGCTCAAAAAGGTTGGGGACCCCTGTTCTACCGGATAGAATGGGGATTTCGACAGAATGCTGAGCACTAAAGGTAAGTCCAACTGTGCAAAGACTGGCTTTATAGGTGGTCGTATTTTCATGACCGCAGAGACAAACTGTTTCACCAATGGGTCCCACGCCCATCTGTGACCTGTGAATGCCGAGATAGCTGAGATTTGCACTTTAATCGAGTAACTGGAGAGTTTTTTATCCACCCCGGTCTGGAGAAAAGCTAAGAGTTGGTGTACTAAGGGGTGTAAAGGGTCGAAGTTATGCTCTCTTGCATAGGTAGTATACACCTTCCAGATCCTTTGATAAGAGCGGTTTGTAGACGGCCTTCTTGCCTTCAGGAGGGTGTCTATCCCTGAGCCATCACAACCCAATTGCTTCAACTTCCTCCTCTCAATTTGTAAGCCATCAGCTTCAATCGTGCCGGATTCGGGTGACACACCGGGCCCTGTGTAAGGAGATTCTTGTTGATTGGCAACACTATAGGTTGAGAGATCATCATCTGAAGCGCTATAGGGTACCAAGGTCTTTTGGGCCAACACGGAAGTATCGTTATCAGTGTTACCTTCTCCGATCTGAGCCTCAGAAGTAGACGAAGGATCAGCGGCACTGGCGGGAAAACATAGGCCAGGTGAAAGTTCCAGGGCGCTGTCAGCGCATCTACGTCTTCCGCCTCTTTCTCCTGATAGCGACTGATGTACCTCCTGCACTTCCTGTTGTTCTTTGTTGCCATGAGGTCTACTTCCGGATTGCCCCAGTGAGAGCAGAGCATTTTGAACACTCCCTGGGCTAGTGACCAGTCGTTGTTCGATACTGGGGAGCGGCTGAGGAAGTCTGGCACTATATTCTGAACTCCCGAAATATGGACTGCCGAGAGGGAATGGAGATTGGCCACTGCCAGCTTGAAGATCCTTTCCGTCTCCATTAATAAGGAATAACTGCGGGTGCCTCCCTGGTTGCGTATGTAGGCGACAGCTGTCGTATTGTCCATCTTGACCATCACTGAAGTGTTCTTCACTAGATGAAGAAAATGAGAGAGAGCGCAGAAGGCCGCCCTTAATTCTAGCTTGTTTGCTGGCCAAGACTTCATGTATTGAGGCCATAGACCTTGCGCTATCTGATTGCCACAGGTCGCTCCCCAGCCCGTTGTACTCGCATCTGTGGAGATTATCTTTTGATGCGGTAGCGTTAACGGGCAAGATTTCCTGAGGTTGGTCTCTGACAGCCACCACTTCAGATTCTTCTTCATCAGTTGGGTTATAAGGATCGTCTGATTCAGGGTGACTCCGTCCCATTGCTTTAGGAATCCTATCTGCAGGTTCCTGAGGTGCCAGTGTGCCCAAGGGACCATGGGTATTGTTGCGGACATTGTCCCCAAAACCCTTAAACATTCTCTCGCCTGCACCCGGTGGGAAAGAGCGATACGAAGAACCCTCTGTTTTATTACAGGTATTTTTTCCTCTGGAAGACAGACTCGGTTCAGTTCCGTTTGAAATCTTGCTCCTAAGTATATCAAGTCTTTTGTTGGTTGTAAGTGACTTTTCTGGAAATTTATCAGCCAACCGAAGTCTGTTAACGTCTGAATTAGGATCTGTCTGTGTTGAAGTATCTGAGTTTTTGACTTTGCCAATAACAGTATGTCGTCCAAATAGTGGAACGTGCGAATGCCTTGTAGGCGAAGGATGGCAATTATCTCTACAAGAACCTTGGTAAAGGTCCTTGGAGCTGTACATATGCCGAATGGCAGGCAGACAAATTGGTAATGGTTTTCTCCTATTGCAAAATGTAGGTACTTTTGAAATGATGACTGAATAGGGACGTGCAAGTACGCGTCCTCCAAGTCGATGGAGAGTAAATAGTCGTTGACCTCTACTATTGAGATGATCGTATTCAGAGACTCCATTTTGAATTTTTCCAGCCTTATAAATGAATTTAGATATTTCAGGTCCAGTACAGGCCTCCAATCCCCGGACTTTTTCTGCACGAAAAAAAGGTTTGAGTAAAACCCCTTCCCTCGTTGTTGAATAGGAACTGGTATTATCGCTTTCTTGTCCAATAAACCCTGAAGATATTCCTGCAATATCTGTTTTTTGTGAGTCGAAGTCGGTATCTTTGTAGTTTTGAAATGATTGGGAGGTGGTGTCTCTTTGAATTTCCAGAAGTGTCCGGATGTTATTGTCCTTAAGACCCACGGGGAGGTTATATTTCCTTCCCAAACCTGTGAGAAAGATTTCAGCCTCGCTCCTACCGGACAGGTCTGGGGGTTGACACCGTCAAAAAGACTTCTTAACATTTGAGGGAGCAGGAGTAGGTTTCTGCTTCTGGCTCCTGTTGAAGTTTGCCTGACCGCTCTGCCAATTTCTTTTAAAGTTTTTCCCTGGTCTGTAAGACTTCGCATTTCTATATCTAGAGTTTTGGGACTGACCTTGTTGACTAAAGTTCTGCCTACCCGAACGCCTATCCTGGGGAATTAACCCCGATTTTCCTCCTGTAACTCGACTTATGGCAGAGTCCATTTTTTCTCCAAACAGTATTTTGCCATCGAATGGAATTTTGCACCAAAGCAACTTGGAGGCAGGGTCGGCTGACCAAGCCCTCAACCATAGAGCCCTTTTCGCTGTGACTGCAAAGAACATGTTTCTGGAGGAGGAACGGAGAATATCTATGGCCGCTTCTCCAACAAAGTCACCCGAAATCTTAAGATCTTCCATGGCTGCCAGTAATGTTTCCTTATCTGCCTCAGCTAAGATTGCTTGCTCCAAGTTTTCTGACCAGCTGCGGATCGCTTTTCCCACAGATGTTAAAGCGATGGCTGGCTTACAAATACCACCTGACATGGTATATATCTTTTTCAAATCTAAGTCTAACTTTCTTTCCAGTGTGTCCTTAAAGGATATGGCATCATCCAGTGGCAAGGTAATGTGCTTCGCTAGGCGCATGACTGAAGCATCAACTGGAGGAGCAGTGTCCAGAGGTGTAGTAGTTGTCTCTGGGAGAGGGTATAATTTAGACATTCGGTTCGTTAAAGGGAGTCTTTTTTCTAACTTTTGCCATTCTTCCCATATAATTTCCTGAATTTCCTCCGTAACAGGAAAGGTTGTTTTGTCTCTAGTTAGATGTTTATAGTAGCGTTTCTTAGATTTTGCCTTAGTTTTCTGCTCGTCCTCTTCTGGCTCTTCCCACTGGATTGCCTCCCTAACTGCCTTGACAAAAGGCTCAACAAAAGCGAAGTTGAATCCGACCTCATATTCTTCCTCAGTGTTAACCGACGTTGAGGGTTTTTCTTGGCCGAGTCCAGCATCCTGATCCGGATGTGTCTCCATGCTTGCCACAAAATTCTGTAATGATTCCTGTACGGCCTTCTGAACCAGATCCGAGACATCCACTGGAGGCGTGTTGTCTTCTCTTCCTAATTCCTGAAAGCAGTCAGCACAGACAAGCTTATTAGGCATCACTGGCTGCGCACAGGCCCAACAGGCTTTGCTGTCGTGATGATGTTGTGGTGATCTAGATCTTGATTTGTGTTTCCTGCTAGATTTATTATGCTTGGACTTCTTCCTATGTGATCTATCCTTAGATTCTGATCTTTCTTTAGATCGCTTCTTGTCTGAACGGGAGGATCTTCCTTTATCTCTTCCCCGTGTGCTGAAGCAAAGAAATGAGAGACAATAGTGTCTATCAATTATACAGTGCTAAAAACCAGGCTACTAACACTTACCTATCTTCACCCCCTTACCTAGAGTCCTTGTGCTGGTCTTTTGAAGGCTTATGGGCGTCCATGACTAGGCCACCAAGAAATGATAGCGGCACGCTGGAAAAAAAGCATAGAAAAGAACAAAGCAAATAACAGAGAAAAGTCCAGCAGAGTTTCACTTTTTCCGGGAACAAAGTATTATTTGAGAGGCAAGCTTCCCCTACCTGTGCTGCGTGAACGTAGCTAACGTAAATTCTAGGCGACGCAGAGATGCAGCAAGCGCCATTACTACACTGCCCAGCTCTTTAATAGTTATCGCCGCGTCATAGGGACGCACCGTCCGCAACACTTGGCCAATTGTTGTTTGGCCAATGAGAACGCGGAAAATCATACGCGTACTTCCGGTAATGCGTTCCACCAACAAGTTGGAAGAGGAGGGGCTACAGAAAAACTGAGGCGGCGGTTGGAACGCACGCCGAGCCCCGGGACGACGAGCAGAGAGAAAGGAGAAAGGGATGAATGGACGCCCGACCAGCCAAGCTGTTAGCCTGGACACGTAACATGGTACTGTAACAAACCAAACACACTTTTAGTGCGTTTCACGAGTAGTTACATGGCGAGAAAATAAAACCAGGCCCCTAAGACCAGCAGAAAGGGGCCAATACTAGCTAAAGCTCTATTAGAGACTGTGAAGCCAGATACTGGATATCTCATGAATTTCAAACCACAACATTTAATTGTGGCTGGTAAGGGGGCAAAACGATAGAAAACATAAAAAGTTTATGCAGGATACAAACCTGCCAGTCCTATGAGGTGAGTGGACAAAGCAAAAAGAGACACATGGAAGGGGGACGGTCAAACATTTATACACATCATGTCCTATGGGGTATAGGGGGCGGGCCAATACCCGTAGTGCTGCCATGGAGGCTTGGGGAAAGCTGGATACATACTTGAGATTACTATTGCCTGGCAGGGATTGAGACATAAATCCCTTGGGCGACAGTTCAGGGCTGAGGATGCACAAACAGATTTTCCTTTAAAGAGAACCTGAACTGAAAATTAAAAGTCAAAATAAAAAAATACGTCATACTTACCTCCTGTGTAGTCTATTTATCAATCTCTTTTTCCTCCCCTGCGTCCTATTTGTCTGCTGTGATCAATGGAATTCTCTGTCCTCCATTTTGAAAATGGCCATTACTCCATAACGGCTTCCTGGTCAGCACACTTTTAAGCTGTAATATCACCCACTTGAGCCATAGGGAAACATGGACATTACCTTGCACGTTCAGTTGTAACTGACAGCAGCTGATATATAACTGACAGCAACTGCCATATTTCAGTTCTGACAACATATTGTCAGAACTGGAAGCGATCACTGTAAGAAGAAAATGGTGAGCTTACAGTGACTCACTGACAGTGAGGTTATTATGTAATATTCATTTGCAGGTACATCATGTGTTTATTTGAAATAATTTTACTCAGTTCAGGTTTCCTTTAACCTCCTTGCCGGTTATCCCGAGCTCAGCTCGGGGTAACCTGCGCAGGAGGATTTCTCAGGCCCCGCTGGGCCGATTTCTATCAAATATAAAGGAGCACACGCAGCCGACACTTTGCCAGCCGCGTATGATACCTGATCACCGCCGCAGCGTGCAGCGGCGATCCGCCGCGTGCAGCGGCGAAAGAGGGTCCCCCCAGCCGCCCGAGCCCAGCGCAGCCGGAACAAACAGTTCCGGCCGGCGTTAAGGGCTGGATCGGAGGCGGCAGGCGTCAGGACGCGTCACTCCGCTCGTTGCCATGGCGACGAGGAAAGCGAAACAAGGAAGGCCACTCATT